>NC_049997.1:10132344-10145056 GCF_000003815.2 Branchiostoma floridae
ACGTCAAGTGTAGTGTGTACAGCTTGATTTTATGATGTACATGTAGATATGAAGTATGAAAGGGTACCTTATTAAAATACTTAATATGTGAGTAGCTTGTGTAATTTTTCTATGGAGAAAGGTCTGAAGTAGTATCCTTCTAATTAGAATCTACAGTTCAAAGTGCCGTTTTAATGTTCACTTTGACTAGTAATAATTTAGCTGAGACAAGTTCAAAGTTCTTGTTGCCGACAGCTGTCACTCAGTAAATACACATAACTTTCTAGAAATTATAACATAGATGTTAAAAAGGATTTGGCAAAAGCTACGCTTTGTGTTACCAAAAGTAAAGGGTTGGTTACAGTTTTGTTTACATTTTGAGAAAACCAAGTTGTCTGAGGAATTGAAAATATGGAGGGGGTGCAGACAGTATGTAAGAATGGAAAGAAGAAGTCTTTGAAGTTTTCAAATTTGCGCTGTTCAAAGGTTGGAAAATAAAGTCAAGGGAACATTCTGACCCTTGAGAACTTGACAAGAGAGTAGGGGGTGTGGCCACAGAGACCCAACTTTGTCCTCTACAGCTTTGAACTTGTTACAGACCCACTCATTCTTTGATCCCATGTTGTTAACTTTCATTGTTAATCTGTGATTACATATACATTTTTATAAAGTTGAGATTTGTGGATTGACAGGGTGGAATTTTGGTCCAATAAGCAAATCCTGTAGGAGGGTCTGCATGGGGGACCCAACAACGCTTTAACCTGAATTTAATTGATGACACTAAAAACTATGGAAGGCAAATATCCAAAATTTGGTCACCTCCTTCGAATTAGTGAATAAAACGGCTTTCCTTTACAATTTCGGGAAATCGACATAGTCTGAAAGAGCATGCAGCCCCTCCTGGACATAGCCCTGGTCCTGAACCCCCCAAAGATGTTTTCCTGCAGTGTGGGAGCCCTGATCCCTGAGCTGCTACCTTACACCAGTCCGTGCTGCATGGCTAGCCTGGCCAGTCAGGGAGGCAGCAAAGGGCAGGGGTGACCAGCTCTGGGGCTTTATCTTGTCTGGGGTGTGTGGGCTGGGAGATACTGGAATGTCCACAGGGCCCAGTGTACACAGCAACATGCCCCCTGTCCTTCATCTGTACTTGTCCAAACCAACCCCAACCTCCTGGCGAAACACTGACTGAGGAGAAAACAGCAGGTTTCTCACAAGTTTATGAGGTAGGTTTCTATGTTTCAGATGAAGTGTAATAGTGACTGCTCACATGAATGTTGCTGTAGTAGGAAGGTCATGTGTTGAAGAGGAATTTTTGACTCTCGAGTTGTTTAACTGCGAGCCAAAAGGGCAAGTTAATTCCGCAGGTCAGTTGACATCCACGGTAAACAGGCCGCCATCTGTTTGTATAGAAATGAAGGCTAATGGAGGCACTTCATTTTGGGATATAATCTTTACACTGTGACCTGCATCGACTGTTTATTTCTCTTGCGTGAAGAGCTTTTCTGCAGTTGTAAACTAGTCGTCCTCTTTGCCCTAATTAGACGAAAGTGAAGACCACAGTGACAGTGTTTTTCATCAGTTTGTTATTAAGAGCTGACAAGTGAAAGGAACTGTAGATGTAAAGTTTATGATGGTTTTAGCATCCAGAGAAGGTTCATTAGAAGTTGGGTTCCCAGCTGACATGTTGTGGTTTTGATGTACCTTGCCTGTGAGGCTGATGGGATGTTTATGTTGAAAGTAGAGCCTGCCAAGTGGGACCACTTATGGAAGACTGGGTCAAACATGAGAGCTGGTGGTTGGCCTGGAGCAGAGTTTAGGTGAAAAGTCAGGCTAGGGTACTGTAGTAGTCTTCATCTGTATTGTCCAAGCAGAGGTTTGATGGAGAAAACATTGCTGTCTTCTTGATCGTGAAGGAATCAGCTATCAGAAAAGGGATGACAACCAGAAGAAGTCATTATATGACTCTACTCTACACTAAACTCTCCTTCAACCTCTGCTCAAGAGAGTACAGTACTTCATCTGTGCTGTAAAAGTAAGAAGTTTTGTGTTGTTACTGGCTCTAGTTGGTCAAGTTGTTTTTGTTTTACTTTACAAAAGTCAGACTTTTTAGATTATAGAAAGGTCTTACCTTTCGAAAGAAGTTTTGAATCTTTGAAGTGGTCCCCCTACTGGCATCCGTTGATACTGCAGATTCCACACTAAGGCACGATCTACACACAGTTTTTCCCGATATCGGCGAGCCTACAACCATTCGCCGACAGCTTTTTTTCATCGTCTAGATGGAACTGCTATATCGCCATTACGATATCGGGAAAATTTCTCCCGAAAGGTCCGGACCATTCGTACGAAAGCTTAGCAGGGGTCCCCGATAGCTTAGCAGGGGTCCCCGACAGCTTCCGCGCGCGTGTAGATGTGTCCCGACTTCGGGAAGGCTCATTAGCATACAACGCGGGCTCATTAGGCTATATAGCTGTTTATGACTGCAAGCGCCACGGGTGTCCCGCGGCCAGCGTTCCAGATCCCTCCCGACACATCCACCGATATCGGTAAAAACTGTGTATAGATTGGGCCTAAGTTACTGGATGATGTCAGTATAATGTTAAGGTGCCTTTTAATCCTTCTGTTCATCTCTACTCCATTGAATTGTCAATCTACTCTTTATGTTCCTCAAAAACCATGGTGACAGGTTTTTTTAGGCTTATCAAGGAGGTTATATTTTGGTGTAATGTTAGTCCTGAGAAAGTGGCCAACGTTCTGGTTTACACTGAGAGTTAACCTCTGCTCTTACATGTCATGAGGTTGATTTCATAGTCAACTGTTATAAACAACTCATTCCCTCTGAAAATGTAAACAACAGCAACACAAGGGAGCATACATGTCTCAACCATTTGTTGTAAGATGGAAAAATCAAATTTCCTTGTACCTGCTGTTTCAGGTTGCACTTGTACAGATAAAAGTCCAAAAAACACACAGTTGGGAATGATTTTTTGTCAAAAAGATGTGACTTGTGAGCCCTCGAAACCTTACAAGTTTTTCTGAAAACTTCCGAAAACTTTTTTTTATCATCATCGATTGAAATGGTTAAACTTTCCTGTCAGCATTTGAGCATGACTGAATGCTACCACAATATGAAACTTGTGACCCTCACGATTTCTTGAAACCTCCCTCATAGATGTAATGACAGCTGAAGAAAATTGTCTTGGATGGCCTTGACTGTTCTAAGTTGACATTTTGTCAACTTCAGTAAAGTGATAGCAGATGCTACGGATCACGGAATCACCAAATCTCATTTATCCAGCAAATCTCCTCAAAAGGAGTTAAGGAATTATGGATTAAACGAAGGATGTTGAGGTTGAAGCCAAAAGTATCATCCCCCTTGCCAAGAACAATGTCAACTGGAAGTGGTTTGGAAGCTCCTAATCTGAACATGTCACGAAGAGTTTCCCTGGATAGGAACCGAGATGGTGGTGGTCTCTTACAGGCGCCGTGTTTGCTCCCTCATTGGTTGATTAAGTCTCTTTCACTTCGTCCAACGGTCGCAAACTGAGGCATTCATTGGGACAGACATGCATGTGTGATACGATATTCTAGTGTAGCATACTTTAGCTTGTGGTTAGCAAGGTTGAGCCAGCGGTCACTACTGAGGATGGTACTCAGGCTAACCATCTGTCGTTAACAAAAAAACTGTCTTGAATCCTTGTCTGCAGTTGGTTCTATCATAGTCTGTGTAAAACAAACTCTGCTGTCCAGGCCAGGGCTGGAAGTGAGCAGGCTGCTATAAGTGAGATTCAACCAGGCTAGTTCTCCTATCACAGCCTGATTGAATATTTGAAGCCATCAAAATTTTACGACAGCCTACGACTGTTGTCAGTCGGATTGCAAATGGGTTGTGAAAAACAAGTTGTAAGCCTGTTAGTGGTAGCAGAGGTCTGTGCGCTTGCTGAAAAATGTAATGAACAAACTGGCTATCTCTCCTTATACTGAAGATCATACACTTAATTTTGTCCCTTATTTGACAAGTGTATAATTTACTATAAAACAAACTACATTGTTTAGTTTGCTAAAAATCCACTTGTCTAAAAGGCTGTTATTTACCCTACCCCTCCTGTACACTATATCTTATCATAAGGTAAACAGTGATAAGTCCAGAGTAAATAAACTAGAGAGACTCACTACTGCATAGGTCATATTACAGGGATAGCAGGTAAACAGGAGACAAGACAGGACACAAAACAGGACAGAAGAAAACACAGTGGTTTTTACTTTCACTTAATAACGAGGTACAGCAATCTTTATTGATACCATAAAATAATAGCAACTTTCCTAAGCTAAGGACTACTACAATGTAACGCTCGTTCACCTTTATCCGTTGGGTCACCTTTATCCATTGTCTTTAAAAACAGCACATTTAGGTGTATTAAGTCTGCTGACAGTGGTTTCAAATTTGCAATATTTTCAAAATGTTCCGATCTGAAACCACCGTCCATCGACTTAATATCCCTAAATACGTTTTTCTTAGAGACAACGAATATAGGTTACCCCCGGATAAAGGTGAACCAGCGTTAATATGCAAACATTCAAGAGGATACCGATGAGTTTACATTTACATTTAGTAATAGTTCTAAGGTCTAAACATTTTTACCTACTTATACTTGTAAGGTTTTCTTGTCATCTATTAGTGTAAATTAGAAAGCTTCTTTTGGCCAAGGAAAATACACTACGTAAAAGGTGACTCTACCAACTGCTAATATATCTGCAGTTCTACTGGTAACAGACAGGTGGTGTTGCTTCAAGGATGCATCAGTCAAGGCCTTTCTTCCAAGGACAGGGAAAACATGATACCTGAATGCTTGGTCTGTTTTCAGCCATGTTTGAAAACACACTTATCACTAATTGGTTCATTGTCCTTGTTTGACATGTTTGGATGTCAAAATATTTCAAATGTACCCCTTTCAGTGCATTCTGGGCATTTTATGTAACATGTGACACCACTTAAAAGTGGAATGTCTCCCTTTTAAAATTTTGAGATAGATCACCTTTAATGTTGAAAATTCTGAAAAGATTCTGATTGTAAGGAAAGTGTGTACATTTAGAGCTACAAATAAAATAGAGAGAAGTGATCAGTAAGTAACGAGAAGTTAGGAAATAAAAGAAAAATTTATTTGGATGGACTTTTACCACCAAAGAAGTGTCCACAATCAATTGTCGAGCCAATATATAAAATCATATATAAAAAATATATGTATAACTATAAAAAGGTTCACTTTTCTGCACTTCTTGGTCCCAAAGTTTGTTTGTCGGTGACAAAAGAAGTAAGGAAAAGTACATTTGGACTTGAAGACACTTTTATCACCGAAGAAGTGTCCACAATCAGTTGTTCAGCCAATTTCCTCAAAAATGTTCCACTACTTTGCACTTCTTGGTTACGAAGTTTGTTTGTTCTGTGACAACAAAAGTTAGCAAATCAAAGAAAAATTAAACACTGATGCTTTTTTGTTTATTTGTAGGGCTTTTACTACCAACGAAGTGTCCACAACCATTTCTTCAATCAATTTCCTCAGAAATGTTTCACTATTTATTGCTTCTTGGTCCCAAAGTTTGTTTCTCTGGGAATAAGAATTGAAAAAAGATCCTTTGTTTGGTTTAGAAAGACTTTTACCACCAAAGAAGTGTCCACAATCATTTCTTCAACCAATTTCCTTTAAAATATTTTGCTCTTCTTGGTCCAAAAGTTTATTTGTTCCCTGAAGCTGAACACGATAGGTGAAGAGTGTTACCCACAACAGTACAGCTCCTGTGTTGAGCCTAATCTCCAAGCAGATCCCACAATGGCATAAAATAGTACCAAACTGGCCAAGGAGTGTAGTCAGCCAAGAGGTGTCCATTTGCCATGTAGTGAAACACGCTCCTAAGCCGGCTTCACTCCTCTGCCAGCTTTTGATACTATCTTATGCTACCGTAGGATCTGCTTGGAGATTATGTTGAGCCCTCCTCAGGCTGGTTACCTCTCTATGCAGTGTCAAGAGCAGAGGTAACTCAATCCGCCGCCCCGAGGGAGCGCCATTCTTCTGCCTCAATTAGTCTTCTCCCATGCAGCTCATGGCGCCCCTGTTGTTCCGACGCCGCGAGCATGTAGCGAGCCGTTTACAAAACAACCCCTGCTCTGTTTTGCGTGAAAATGAGAGAAGGAGAAGTCATGGCGCACTGGTGTTTGTAGCAAATTTATCAATGACTGCTTTGGTTCCCTTCTTTCCTCAATTCCTCTAACAGGTTTTTGATCAGAATCTTCTGAGTGACAATGGTAAGGATTCTGTGGTGACAGATGTTTTGCTGTTGTCATGGAAACCAGGTGATCTTATTGCAAAACTTGCCCTCAACAGGAGTAGCTCTTTTTATGGTTTTCATCTGTGTTTGAAATCTTGTCTTGTTCCTTTCCGTTTATCATCAAAGGAGTGTTACATCTCTTTCATTATCTTGGTTACATCTTCCTGGATACGATGAACTTTATGTAAAATGTTTCCCAACACTGGTGGTCATTGCTAATGCACAAGCTTGAACTTCGACACGGAGGTCTGTTTTTCTCACAAGTCCAGGTTTTCCTTACCACCTTGAATGGCGCGGAGGGACGGTTTGATTATTATCACGCCTCCCTGGAGTCGCAGTGGTACCATCCACACCTGCTGTTGCCATGGCAACAGAGGGGTACCAGTCTGATGCTGGTCTTGCTTGGTGATAGACAGAGGGTTGGTGAATGGACTACAGAGAGGTGTCAACAAAGTGGAGTCAAAGCAAAGGGCGCTGCAAGTGATTCCCCGTTGGCCCAGTCTCAGGGTCTGGGTTTTGGGCGGTTAGAAAGTGTTGCCAGTAAGAGGGGGAAACAAAGCACTTCATGTGTAAATCTTTTGGTACTAGCAATGCAATGACTTACGTAGATGGTTTAGAATATATTGTAACAATCTGATCAACTTTCGACTCATTCTACTTTATGTATGTTAAGACTAGAGTCCCCAAATATAATAATAAAAGGAAGTGTACACCCCTGGCTTAGTTTGTGTGGTGGTACAGTCCTGTTCCATGCCTTGCCCCCTTCCAAAGCCTGGAATGCCATGGTTGGTCAGAACAGATCACAGTTTATGTGTAAGTTCAGTGGAACTGGAGTCCTGGACTATAGGGGTCCGCTCTTTCGGTGCTTCACAACTGTGTTCCTTGGACATAAGGCGACCATTGAGCCCCCGGCACCATGAAATCACCGGGCTTTGAAAGCAAATCACATCTGTGAGGGTTGGTCGGTTCCCAAGTCTCACAGAAAATCCTCGCGATTTCTGTCTGAGGTGTTTTGAAGAGATGTTTTGTGGCTGGTGACTTGGCTTGGGTAAGTGGGAAAAAGACATAATACTTCTTTATTGCTACAATTATCTTAAGCCAACATGCAAAGAAGTTTAACTTACCTTGACAGAATAGTTACAAAGTATAACTGTATATATTTGGTTGTGTAAGACAAGCAGTTTTCTTGGACATCTGATCAATGAGTTACATGTACTTGACCTTCTGGTTGCTGTGCAAAGATAAAGACATTGATGCAGTTGGAAAACAAGTTGTAGAATTGAGGTTTTAAAGATTTACATCAAGGTCTTTCAAACCAAAGTTGTTTATTTTATTTTGCAATGTAGTTACAGCACAGTACATTGCTGGATAGAATGTATCATGACACTTGTACTATTTTTTTTTATAAACATATTGCTACAAAGGGACTTATTTCTTATATGCTGCAGTTTGTATATCCACTTAATAATGTGTAATACATCCTCTAGTATATAGATTACAGGCTTGTTTTGATGTCATCCCTGCTTGTTTTCGTCCCTCTCTGAGAAGTATTTGCTGGAACAAGTGTGGTTATGGCTGACCGACGAGCTTTGCTTGATTTCATACAGCATCAAAACTTGCAGTCCTGAGTCCTGAACAGGTTGTTTATATCTCATGAAGCAAAATGCTCCTTCAGAGGATAATGTTACAGAATTATGGTAAATTCTTCATGTACTGTTGTGGTGGGTTTTTTCTTGGTAGAATGGAGATGGAGTATTTTGGCAGTGTTTCAAGTTCAAGTTAAAAGTCATACAACGGAGGCTCTAATCGCAGTGTCTTGAATTTGCGGAAGTACTACAAAAATAAAATGACGAAAGTCTTTGGCTTAACAGTCGTGCCTATATTTGCCAGCAAATGTGGTCACTGTGACCGTAATACTAGGAAAGGTGTCTTTTACATGTAAAATTGAATGTGGTCAAGATACAAATTGTCTCCAAGACTTGACCAAACTGCATCAAGTGGGTAACCGTCTTGTGGGTAAGATTCCCTCCCCACTGTGAGCTAATTACAACTTCAAGATGTTTGGATTTCTTAATGTGATTAAGACAGTCAGCTGGGGGTCATGTGGCTTTGAATTTGCCGCCAGGTCAGATCGGAGAGAGCCCCCCTGGAAGTGTTTTACTACAATTCCTTTAGTACAAGCCCTTTGTACTGACGACCACAGGAATTTTTCTGGTATTTTAAACACATTATTGGCTAAGGAGGTTCGAGGTCATTCCTAGATCAATGTTTGACAAATACATGGGATAAAACTAATGAAAGATGTCCTCAGCATTGGGCAAAGTAGAATGTTACAACAACAGGCACAAGGGGACAAAACGTTGTGATTATCTATGTTCTACAAGAAAATGGAAGTACTACTGAACATGATTTATAAGCACATTGTTGTATGAACCAGTTTTGTAAACATGATTGAACTACCAGACCAATAGTCTGAACTACAGGTTCATAAAAGTCCCTTGGAATGTATGGGCATTGAAAACTATTTGCACATACATAATATAAAGTTACATATTGCGTATTGCATACCCCCGGTAATGCTCTTTGTGTTCTGTTTTAACCATTAGAAAAGCCAACTTGTATTCTATGACCCTAGAATATTGATTTCCTTGGGTTTCTTCAGCAGAAAACTTTGAGCATGATCGATTTTATCTATGCCCTCTATAAAGACTGACTTGTCTGTCTAATTTGTAAAGTGTTTTAACACCAAACTATCAGCCTTATCAAAGAGTCTATTTTGGCCAGTATGTTTATACTGTGGGCCTGGCATCCTGTCCAGAGAAAACAGAATAATATTTGTTTTGAAGATGTTTGAACATTTGAAACCAGCCCCTTTAATGAGTTGTCAACAGATCAGTTGATAAAAGGAGGGCACCACCCTTTTTTAAATGGTATGTCCCATTTTTGTACACGTACAATGTCATGTACAGTAGACACTTTGACAGCTCGTTGAATATAACTTCAAACAAATAAACTTTCAAAAAACAAGATAAATGTTCAAACAGAAACTTCCAAAAAAAGCAACCCTTTATATAAATTATTTGGTTCAATCAAATACTTATTCCTTGTTTCTTTTTCCTTGAATAGGCTAAGTACATGTGTATATGGTATTGTGGTATTTTTCAAGAAGAAACAGATCAGTTATGGCTTGTTGGTTTTTATTCTAAACTTTGAAAGATAATTCCTTTCCCTGGTATTGTGCACAGTCTAGAACAAAGGCACAACTTGAAAGTGTAATTTTGCCTCATTGTTTTAATTGACTTTGTAAATTACTGTCATTTATTGTAATGTTAACAAGGTGCGAACAATTAAACTGTTCCAATCCATTTCACGCCCAATCTCATTACCATAAGGGCGGTGGGTTTAACCCAATTGTGATTGTTGTCAGGGTTTATCACAAACAAATGCAAACCACATTGGCCACTTCACACCCCTTGTTGTCCAAGTCCCTAGATGGTGTATAAACTGGACGTCCCTTTTTACTTGTTAATTAAAAAGTCAATTAACTCAGGAGGGGGGACAGGAACAAGCTTTAGGAAGGCTGGCTTGTTTGTGTGTATTGCACACAGTTGGCTTGTCTGTTGTTGAGTAGGGAGCATCAGAGGTACTGGGACAAACCTGGAATATTTTTTGAGGAAACTTCCTTTCTTTGTGTTGTGATTTGGATATCTTCCTCTTGGTCAGCGCATCACTGTCAACTGTAACTGGTAAGCAGTCACTCCCATACTCCTGTGTTGTCTTGTAAGCATTTCAAACTGCTGACTGAGGTACTTCAGCTTTGTTTGCTCTTTGATCTTGGTGTCTTCCTATTTTTTTGAAGACCTTACTTTTGACAGGTTTTGATTCTAGTGTAGTACAATGTATAGAATGCAAAATTATGGGGTCTTTACGAAACCTAGAGCAGTTAGTGATATATCAGTTCAAATTTGCTTTGCCTTGCTTTTTCCTCTGACGTATTTAGTATTGAAGACGTGTATAAGGAGATGTTTTTGATCATTGTCTGTAGTGCATAGTGCTAGCCTTCTCATGGTGGCTTACAATTCTTGGTTGTCCATTGTGGTTGATGATCATGGCAACTAGAACATGCTAAAAATCATCTTTTAACTTATTGGTCTACAATGGTACTTTTCAAGCAGAGGTTGGTTGGGAAGATTGTGACAATGTTTGCATCTGGCGCAACCAACTACAATGAACTTGTCCTTTGGCATTGCGACAAGGAACAGAAATTTGTTGGTCTGGCAGTGAGACATATGAGAAGGGTCACAATCTTGGCACTCAACCTCTGCTTGGACATAACAAAATGGTACCTAGTATTAGAGACTACTAGTATAATCAAAGGGCTGATTACAGGGCAAAGATGGTCTCCTGTCTTATCTAAACTACTGTGTATTTAATCCCCTTCCTGTTTTCCCAAAAGCCATTAACTGCTGACTTAATAGGCTATGACATCTTTTTGTGTGTTTGTCTGGCCATAAACATGTAGTTGTGGTTCCAAACAACTGTATTTACCTTTACAATGTAGTGGAGTTAACGTCTTTTGGGAACAATGGAGGTACTTTGTCAAAGCTAGTTTAAGACCATGTTGCCGAAGGGGTCCGATTGACAGTCAATCTCTCATACTTCATTTTGACGTTTTTGTCTGACAACAGAGAGTCAACAACTTTTTCCCTAACCTTGAAGGGGATAGTTTCCTTACCCCCAGCTTTAAAACAAACATTGTAACAGCTTTTGATTTAGTGAGTGCCGCAAGATGTGTCCTTTTATTTCATTCAGAACATGTAGGTTCGGTCACACATCCTGGCTTGCTTGTATAGCACTTTTACAGAAAGTCGCTCACCCATCCTACCCTTGAAAAGGCTCTAGTCTCTACACTTAGGAATACCAACAAGCGATCTTGTGAGATTTGTAACCTGACCACAACGTTCTGTCCTTGTAATATCCTTACATCAGGGGATTAGGATGACCCCTCTTGACCCTGTGGTAAAAGAAACAAGGAGTAAGCTTCTTTCTTTGTGAAGGATTTTGGGTAAACCTTGCTCTGGGGGCTCTCAGGACCTTCAGTTGCAAACTCAGCAGGAAATCACAAATTTTGAGGCAAGAGGAGACCCTTGGTGCATTTTGGGGGTATGTTTTAGTTTGCTCTATCTTTTTCTACTGTATGTGACTGCATATGACTATGAGGAAAGTGTTTGACACCACAGCTTATGCCATTGTAAAAGGTGAAGGCAAAGAAAGGTACAAATGTTTTTGAGGCCGTTACCCACTTTTTCTGAGCAACAAGGTTATACTAGTACCCCCATAACCTCTTTGGTCTATTGAACGGTATTGGGAACTGAAGGGAAGCCTTCTCCTTCCACTGCCTTTTACCTCCCAACGTAAGTCAGGTACCCATTTTTACACCTGGTTGAAGGAGGGAAGTCGTGTTTAGGGCCATGCATTAAGCAAAAGATATACCTAAAGAAGACTATTGACAGTGAAATATGTGGTGGGAAAATATTGGAAGTCAGACGGTTTCAGTTCAGTGAAGGATAACGTTGGCATTTGGGGCTTGACATTTTCACTCCTGGTGATCTTGTCACATCTTTATTGAGTTGTAACCTTCCTAGACTACAAATTCTTTGCCAGCTATCACATCTCTATAGAAATAAGTCTATTATGGTTCCATGATATACTATGTTGTTTTTGTAATGCAACAAGGCACCTTTAACTTTGAAGAAGTTACTTGGTATTGTCGTTTCGTTTCATCGGGAATGCAAATTTATGTCTTTACAGATGAAAGGTAGAAGCACACGTGACTGTCATGATTTTGAAAGCAACAAATTTCTGTTTGCCAGTCTTTGTTGTTTGTTAAACAGCACTTTGTAAGGAAGCTTTGTGCAAGAACTTGATTTAAAGTTAGTTGTATCTATAAATTGTGGTATTTGTTGGAGGCTTGCTGTACAGTTTTATTTCTCTATTTGTGTGAGGCAAACAACGTTTGCCTTTCAATAAGGCTGCTTTGATGGAACTTCTTGTTTTAAGTATTATAGAAATTTATGATTAGAACATTCCTGCCATCATTTGTCATTGATGATACAAGTTACGATAGAATCTTATCCACCTCTTTCAGAAGCTTTTGACTGATGATATCCGATCTTTTCAGCTCATTCCACAATCACTCATGAGCTGGGTGTGATTTTTCTCTGACAGAACATGAAGTAAAGCATTTCTTTGATATTAGAACTTCCGTAAATCATTTTGTTCATCCCACTGATGTTACGGATGGACCTACAACTAAGACGATTGCAACATCCTGTAATTTTCAGTGATGGAAGTAGTGTCCTGTTTAATATGTTACTATCATGTCCTGCTGATATATCTGCCTTTGTCG
>NC_049997.1:10145156-10148007 GCF_000003815.2 Branchiostoma floridae
ATTATACTGTCCTAATGAACCTAGTCATCCTAGCCTGATTGTCAATACTATATACCATGTGTAAAATAGATTACTTTCCTAGATTTTTTAGATACTAGTAACTCATGTAGTTAAACTGTTCTGTATGTATGTATTGTATGTACAAATTGCCATACACTGTATCCTGTACAGGTGTCATGCAATAAAGTTCTTCTTCTTCTTCTTGTTTACACCAGACCTAGGAAATAATTGTGTGTTTCGGGTTACCTGGTTAATCATAGGAAAGACCTCCCAACCCTTGCCTTTTTTGTGAACAACTGGCAAAGGACATAAAATTTTGGATCTAAAATGGTGAAAACATCGTAAAATCATTTCTGTCACAATAGCTAAAGCAAGAGAAACAGGCCCATCGAACCCACTGCACTGAACCTAGTTATATTTTGACTCTATGCAGAATTTTTTTAGTACTGTGATCGGAAACACAAAATTGATTTTCATATGCCTAGCTAACCTTCATCTCCGTTTTTGTTCCTCCTCTGCAGATCGAGAACATCGAAGCGTGCTTGAGCTTTCTCGCAGCCAAGGGGGTCAACATCCAGGGTCTCTCTCCTCAGGGTAAGCATAGCAGATTATTCCGTCACTGCTGATACGGAATTTGTTACATGGTGACAGTTTGACATGATGTTCTTGTAGGTCTGTATGTATCACTTGAGCTATTGAAGAATGGAAAAGGTGGGGTTTCCACATACTTCCACAGCTATGAGTAGCTGGGTGTTCGGACAATGTTATTTCTCTGAAGAAAAGTGGATCCTGAAAAAAGAACTCTGCAACAGAACCTGAGTCAGCTTACAGGTAGAACTTTATTGCTCGACATGTGTACATGGTACAATGTATGGCAACGACTGTTACACAAAGTACAAAATAGGTGTATTCTTTGAACTTAAGAAAAGCGCATCCTGATAAAAGAAGTCTGCAACAAACCTGAGTCAGCATACAGATGTGCCCTATGTGGCAGAGACTGTCATTCTCGTATAGGACTGTTTAACCATAGCCGAAGCTGTAGGGCTTATAGGATTTTACCATGGTCAATACTGACCAAAGGGGGCTACACTACTGTTTCTCTGGGTTTTGACTTATAATATAATCTACTGAAACTATAAATACAAGAAAAAACTACAAAATTTTTCTTCATTTCTAAGGTAGTGATCAAGACTCAATGCAAACATCCCCCCCCTGCAGTTTTTTCTTTGCCAAACTATTTAGTTCCTGTTTTGATAGAGGATTGTTTACATAATTGTTTACTCAGCCTTGTTTGTGTAAAAAGCTAATAGGCCGTGTAATTTAATGTAAACACTCAGCCCTAAATAAGCTGTTTCTTCCATAGTTATTTAGATCTATGCTAAACACATTGACAAACAACAAGTTCTAATCTTGATTCAAATCCTGGATAGAAGGTATCGGCTTTTCAACTGTTAGCTATGGAGTATAACATAGAAATATTGATGTGTAAATAGTGAAACTGGTTTAATCTCCAAGCAGATGTTGCAGGCAGGCTTGTTTTTCAAGAGCGTATTCAGTAATGTTTTGTATGTCTGTGAATAGAAGTGCACACTTTTTACAGACACGTTCCAGTCAGGTATTTCTAAATGGCACACTTCCCAGAAAATTATTAAAAAAACAACAACTGCCAATTGCGCTGGAAACAAGACTGACTGTTACATCGTCTTGAAGATTACAACTGGCTACCAATACTCAGCAATAGGCCTTTTCCATGTTTCTTAGCAGAGCCATCTGAATGCTTGGAAGTTACTAGTAGTTGTACATGTACAGAAAAACAGTAATACATGTAAGGCCAGCCCCTAGGGCAGAGCTCATCCAGTGCTAACAGTATCTAGTACAGACAGCTGTCACCTGCGCCCTCTGACCAGCTACACAAAAGCACAGCAGGTACAACTTGTCTTCGCCCCCAGAACCCCCATTAAATGCCGGTCAAACTGCCCTCAAACATTCGTCTGTCATTTTAACTGTATGTACAAAAGGTGAGGCCCACAAATTATCCCATTCTGTGCACCAAATGGTGAAGGAAAAGGGCAAACCAGATTTTCATGGTCGCAATACCAAGGGTGCTCTGGTGACCTTATTATGACATTATAGCCATCATGATAAAGTTATATTCACCTACTTGTATTATTACAGTATGTGGATACCCAATCTGAGTAATGAGGCTGTTGTTACCTGCTCAAGGCACCTTGATCTAAAAAAATATGACTGTCTACAAAGAAGCTATGCGATAAGTACATTGATTAGCCATACAATCACTTAAAAGCGTAATGCACATATTGTAGTTGGCCTCTTTTGTCCTCTTTGGTCAGCATTGCTTCAGAGTCACGGTTGTTGGATACTGATCATTGGATCTTACACACTTACATTCTGGTAACATGCTGTCTCTGGTTTTGTTACTACAACATTAATTTGACTTGCAGTTTTAAATCTGTAAAACAACGGACAGTGCAAAAGTTGGTCCAGAAGAAGTACCATACTCTTTCGGGTGTGGAACAGGGTTGTGGCCAGCACCCGTCCTTCCGTCCTTTGACGGAATTTCGAAGTTTGGGACGGAAATTTTTTTTGCCCATTCTGTCCTCTGTGACAGACAAAAATTGATATGTGAAGATATAATAGAACTGTTTTCTTTGTGTAATTTTTCACCCAGAACCTCAAAATGCAGGGAAATAGGGTTTCAGAGGTTCTAGATCTGTATTAATGACTCGCCTATTTGTATTGAACGTAACTGCATAGTACCGGTATCTGTATAGCTGTATAACCCAGCAGCAGTTGGTTTAATGTATTACACTGAAAGACCTGTCACACCTAA
>NC_049997.1:10148107-10148268 GCF_000003815.2 Branchiostoma floridae
CAGAGCAAAGGATAAGGGCTGTACAGCCTGACCTAAGAACTCAGCCAACTCAACCAAACCCAGCTGAATAATGGATGACAAAGCAGTCTTCCGCAGTTGATGGACAAACACCATTTTATGAGTGATGTTTTGAAAATGACAAAATGGATCCTGCAAGAAAT
>NC_049997.1:10148485-10248201 GCF_000003815.2 Branchiostoma floridae
CTATAAGGAGATTAGCCTCTCTGCCTGGGCCACGCAGTCTTCGTCCTGATAATCCGATTTGAGAATAGAGGTTTCCCACAGTCTTGTACCACAATATAGGTCAACAGATGTGACTCCAATAGTTTAAGCACAAAAAGTCTTATCCAATTTATGGGAAAGACCATTCTTTGTAATGGTGGCTGGAAAAGGAGAGGGGAAGATGCTTCATGCATTTAATACTCCAAAAATACAAGGTAAAATAAAGTTACGCAGAGAAGTTATCTATGCTTTACATGTAACTTCATCTGCCAAAAGGTGAAACAAGTTTATAGGGTGTAAGAAAATTAAAGTTGTAATTCAAAGTAGTGTACCACAAAGTGAATATGTAAAATGTCAGAAAAACAACTTTTATGCCAACAAGCCTGACAATCACATGTCCTCTAAGCCAAGTCATACACAAAAATCCAACCACTTGTTGCCAGCTGATGCCTTCTTAACATGCGATACGACCATTTAGATAGTTCCGAGCGCTTAAAAGCCCATTCAAACTGCTCTGTAATTAGTAGAACTGCACAGGAAGCTTCTGTAGCTTCTAAAGGTAAAAACCTGCCCTTTTTCACAACTTTCTTGAAGATTCTGTTAGGTGAAAGATGGCCTAAGGTGCTACCAAATCATCAGGTGCATGTTTGTGGTTTGGGTAATTTGTTTGACAAAGTGGTTTGTGATGCCGGATGTACAGGTAGACATTTCACTTTCTCTGTGACCTACTTTTGCCCTTTCTGTCTTCAAATGAAGTTAGTGTCTTGTGATTTTCCCGCGAAACTTCTATATACATGTATTGACAATGGTAAAATCCTAATTCACATCAGTCTTATGGCTAAACAGCCCAACATGTATATGTGAATGGTAGTCTCTGCCACATTAGCCACTACAGCCTCAGGTCTGTTGTAAAGTTCTTTTCTGAGGATCCGATTTTCTTCTGTGTTCTGTATTAGTCTAGCATCTCCTAATTTTAGTAACATTTATGAACCTATCGCCTTGTTTTATAAAGATCCATGATGAGAACTCAGAGGTCATCCTGGGTATTTACTTTATATTTACCATGTACACACATTAATGACTGTCCCCTCTTGCTCCACAGAGATCCCGTGATGGGAACCTGAAGGCGACCCTGTACAGACATTAATGAATCTCCCCTCATGTTTTACAGAGATCCGTGATGGGAACTTAAAGGCGATCCTCGGGTTGTTCTTCAGCTTGTCCAGGTACAAGCAGCAGCTGCAGCAGCAGCAAAGGTCACAGGGAGCAACAAGGTCGCAGGCGCAGACAGCTGACCAACCACAGTCCAAGTAAGTCTTATTCATCCTCACATGAAATAAAATAGTTGGTAGAAGATGTCTGCTCTTAGGCATTTTTAATGGTTGATAAAATGTGAGTCAAGTTTCTTTTGGTTGAACAGACGAGTACATTCTGGCTTTCTGCATTGTCAGTAATGCCATCTAGTGGGAAAAGATGTAACTGCAGCAGCTTGATGTAGGAGACATCCAGGCAATAGAAATAGCTCCCGTGACATCAATGTATTTTCATTGGTGCTATTTTAGATAAACCAAAACCTTAGGAACAGAATGAGAATTTCAGCATTTATCTCACTTCATGGATTTTCTGAAATTTCATGGATTTTCCAGAAAATTCTTAGGAATGAGTGTTGTTATGTTGTTCTTCTACTTTCACTTTGCTCTTTCAATACCTTAAGATATCCTAAGCTAAAGCCATAAAAACCAATTAGTTTCTGTGTTTTAAATGTAAAAGAATGAAAGTAACCTTTTAAGAATGTAACATCATTAAATCTTTTACTGTAGCCCTTTGCCATTTCTCATAAAGGCCTTTGCATAGACAGACTCGACAATGCTGTAACTAGATGACAGGTCTGCTTTGTCAAGTAAATGCCACCTCAACAATACCGATGTACACTGTTTCCTTAACAAGCTTTCTTTGAAGAATATGTTTTGACAAAATGATGAGAATATATGAGGAAAAATGTCCTCAGGCTCAAGTCGTCTAGGCCGTCACCATTCTTATTTCTTCCTAATTGATTTTTCATGAAATTTTGAAGAGTCATAAGAATTCCATTTCATGGTTGAATGTTACATGGACAACCCGACTATTTTTTTCATCTTCAATCTATTCAACATGAATTTTAAAGTCTAAAAATTGTTATGATTAGCACAATAAAATCCTGACCATGTTTGCCTGAAAATTGTAACTGCGGTCTTTTTACTCCCTTGCTTTCCTAAAGACAAGAAGAAGTGTGGTAAGTGTTCTTTCTATGCTCCCTACCTGTTCACCCCTCTCGTTCCAGAGTGGTATGCTCCTACCAGGTGCATCTATCTTGCTGTTTCTTACCTATCGTGTTGCCATTGTCTGTGAACCGTTCTTCTTTAAGTAATCGATTTTCAGACTTGGCGGTCATTAAATCAACATGGGGAACGCTCCTGATGCCTACCTGAAGGAAGAGTCTGTGACGGAAGACTGGTGAACTAATTTTACTCACTTCTTTTTCACATTCTCAGGTGTTAATTCTATGTTGGAGACCCTATACTGTTGGCTGCCTTTACAGGTGTTAGCAAGCTGTACAAATATCTACATTTTGAGAAAGCGTTGCACTTAGACCAATGCCTCTGTCGCCATTATGGTTTAATGAACCTATAGACTCGTGAATTTTTGTTACTATCTCCAAAAAGGTCATGTTTTTGGTAGTGTTTGTATGTTTGTTTGTATGTGTGTGTGTATGTATGTACATGTATGTATATGTGTATGCATATGGCTGAACAGCATAATTCAGTAAGCTATGGAATTTGTATTTAGTTAGGTCGTGTCCTATCAAAGAAATGATTAGATATGGAACCCCTGTTGGCTTGCTTTGGTACTGCAGCCGAACTGCTGGTTCTAATAACGTTTTATAACAGACATGGCTTAGAAGAGCATGCTGTATTTTGTCCCAAAAAAATAGGAAATTCTTGTTGTGCCTAGCTTCATTGGAATTTCCTGTAAGCTTGACAATTTCAAAATGACTTCTCCTTTTTCAGAGGTTAAAGAATGATGTTTCCCTTAAAATGCTGTTCAAAAGAAGTGTCGGTAAAGATCTTGGCATGTTTTGCAGACATCCTCTTTTGATTTATTCAGACTGTTGCCCAACAACCCTAATTTCAGTGCTTAATTTTCCAAACAATTACCTCAATGGCATGCCAGTCCCACAAAAATAATCTGAAGACAGAGAAGTCACAAACTTGGTTGGTTTATCTCCATAGAAACTAATCACATAGCCTAGAAATGACAGAAAAGCCTGAGCTATTGGAGTTAAATTTACCAGCAAACAACTCCTTCAGCTAGATTGCATTGAAGACATACCTTGTGACAAGTCTACCTTATTTCCACACCAGACGTGTAATTATACCACAATGTAACCAAACTGAACATGTAGCTTAGAAATGACAGAATCACCAGTTAACACCATGTCTGTAAAGTCTTTCAGTGAGTTTTGTGTCAAACACAGCCTTTTGTGACAAGTCAACCTTATTTCCACACTAGACATGTAATTATATCGTTCAGTAACTAAACTGAAATACGAGAGCAAATTTGACGAAAGATTACAGGACACTTCCTTGTCAATCAAACTTTCTTGTTGAGTAAGGTGCTGGTTTGTTTCAAGTTTGCACAACGGTCAGACAAGACAGGAAACAATGGTGAACGAGGGATTAATTACGGTATGAGTAATCCTTTTGATCTATCAGTCTATGTTATAACCAGTAAATCGGTGATATGTTTAAAGGTGGTTTCGTGAACATGTGCTACGCTAAGACAGAAAACTCTTACTAGCTTTAGGCACTATTTTGGTCTCCTCAGATGTCGGTGATGAATTTAATAAACAGAAATAATTCTAGACTATTTTCTATAGTATGATTATAGACGAGACTGTCCTGTACTGTCCAGCTATTTGGAAGGGTAAATTAAAGGTTGGGCAATTGAGGCTAAATATATTTAAGGAATTCTGTTAACTGACTTGTCGTTATCTTAATTTCAGAAACGACTTAACTTTGCCTTGATTGCCAGGAAGTCAATTAATTTACCGTAAATATTTCCATTTGTATTGAAGTTTCCTTAATTTGTATGGATTTGAAAATCAGATTGTCTTTTCATCCGAAAAGCAAAAAAAAACTATCAGTTTGTTAAGTTTCAGAAGAAAGTGTTTATAAGTAGCATATTTTTTTCAAGTTATGGTGTATGATTTTCACTCTCTTCTTGCACATATTTGTAACCTTACGGTAGATGCAAATTAGTTGGTCAGTGCAAGTCGACCTCAAATAAACTGTGTACACTGGAAGTGCCTTCTGAATTCTTCGCTTCCTTTTATGAAGCAACTGTGAATAGGACAGTAGTTGGTTAAGGAGGCCGCAGGCTGGTCAGTGTAGACCTCTGCAACTGTGGTAGGTCTTAAGTAGACTTAGTCTAATGTTTCTCTGTCAAGATGTTATGCTTTTTTTTGACAAACTGCATGTGTGTAATGTGATAGTACAAGCTTGTGTCATTTGAGCAAACACTTGATAAGTTGGGGTGACTCAATGTTTGACTTGAGGAATGCTTCCTTCTCAGAAAAGGACAGGGGAAAAGAACCAGGGGTTTCATTATGACTTGGTCATTTCAGTAAGGATATGGAAACTTGCTGGACCTAGGAAACAAATTTGTCCTTGTAATTGTATGCTTCATATAATGTATGAGATTCTTGTGGAACCCTTTGCACAATTTGCGCTCATAGAATTATGTCAATCAGGTACATTTTGTAATTCCAATAGGGACAAAAGACTACTAACGGCCAATTTACATCTTTAAAAATACTGACCGAAAAAATTCTTGGAACATTTTTGGACCTGTGCCCATATGTTGTAGGTAGTATTACCAATCTTCGTGTTATGTAATGCAGGTCTTGGTTGCCTCCTTTTTTTGTTTCATAACCTAATGTGCGAAAAGGAGCAGGTAACATTGCTGCAGTTTCAAGAGTCTTTGTTCGTTCGTTCGTTCGTCCCATAGGCAGCCATAGGCTGATTAATCAGCCGTAGGGGCAGCACAACATGTTATGCTGACTCAACATTCTCAAGAGTCTTGCATATCATGTATTACTTAAGGTAGATGTATTTACAGGTTAAAGTATCTCATGATGTCCTAATTGTGTATCCCCAGGCTCCCTGCGCCCAAGGCCTCCAGCAGAAGTGCAAGTAACCTGAACCGCCGCAGTCTTTCCGCCGCGGACAAAAATCGCATCCAGCGGAACTCTCAGGGGTCGACGGTTTCCACGACCAGCAGTGAAGGTGAGAAACATTTACTGAATGTTATTTCTTTGCTTCTATCAGTTTTGTCTATTTGTCCATTATTAAAGTCCCGATTGCCTCTGAGGGAAAAACAAGAAAAGATTATCAAAATTTGGAAAATGTTGAAGTAGGAAGATTCAAAGGATTCAAAAAGTAAAGCTCCCTCTAGCAGCTCATATTCAAATTGCAGCTTGGATTAATCAAACTGTAGATTTTACTGTTGTGTGAATGCCATTATGGAAACTTTGCTGCTTTGGCAGAGTATCATATCCTTGCTTTTTGTTTCCT
Organism: Branchiostoma floridae; assembly: GCF_000003815.2. Classification (NCBI taxonomy): domain Eukaryota; kingdom Metazoa; phylum Chordata; class Leptocardii; order Amphioxiformes; family Branchiostomatidae; genus Branchiostoma; species Branchiostoma floridae. Next base: position 10,154,116 of record NC_049997.1, read on the forward strand.
TTTCCTTCTTTTACTTCATCATTTTCATTGCTATTTTCTTTCCAGGTCCTCCTGTTGCCAACGGAGGATCGAGCATCCCACAGTTATCGTCCAAATCCAGTCGTGTGCCCTCCTCTGTCAAGTCAGACAAATCCGATTCTTCCAAGTCGGGTGCAAAAACAACCAGTAAAACTACCACGACAAAGTCTGTCTCCAAGTCTGCTTCCAAGTCTTCAGTGGCAAAATCCCCCGGTAGCGACAAGAGCGCAGATAGCACGCTTTCTAGAACTGGCAAGAATTCTATGCTCGATAAGTTCCGGTTCTTTGGAGGATCCAACTCGAAAAGTGCCTCGAAGAGCGGACCAACAGGAACTACCTCAAAATCCAGCAGCAGCTCCAGCGTGAGCACGACCAGTGGTGCTACAGCTTCCGAACCGACGCAAGCCAACCCCAAGTCAGGGATCAAGGACGCGGCAAAGAGAAGATTTGGGAAGGCCTTGAGCAAATCTAACACTAAGGACGCGACCAGCAACAGCAAAACCGCCAGCACTACTGCTGTGAAGAAGACTGCGAAATCTAGAACAGACGCAAAAGCAACTGCAGCCAAGGGTAAGGACGCAAAGTCTACAAAAGCTACGCCAGAGAAAGGCGCGGATTTAAAGGGTAAAGCTTCTGCAGTCAAACATACGACGGATGAAAATGGTACGATAGAAACAAACACAGGAGTGAAACTTAAGAAGTCGTCCTCGAGGATTGCCAGTTTTATTCCAAAGGGCACTTTAAGAAACACTGCGAGCATCCACCAGTTGGCGCCCAAGGCTGACTCAAGTTCGCATGACACATCGTCTTCTAGCAATATCCCAGTTGCAGGATCAAAAATGCCCGGAAAGGCCATATCGTTCGGGCTTGGTAGAAAAACAACCAACTCGGAGAAGGACAAAGGTGCTGTGTACGAAAACTGGTCTGCACAGGGTAGAACTCAGCTGGACTCAGCAAAGACAGGGGCCAAGCTTTTTGAGGCAGGTAGACAAGCATCCAACGATAACCTTCTCTCTGAGAGTAAACGCTCAGCCTCTGGTAGCATCAACTTCTCCCCTCCCCACGGGCATGTTAACACTGCAACAGTCGCCCCCTTTAGTCACATAGCAACGTCACTTCCGAACAGCGACAGTAACGTCAGTTCCAATTCCAACAACTCTCACAGCGACCAATCCAAGTCTACCTCGAGCAGCAAGGACAGTGTTGTTTACAGACCATCCGCGGACGAAGTCTCCGAGAGCGAAGCCGAAGTCAGTGCAAAAAGGGCTGCAAAAGACATCGCAAATCTGAGACAGAATCTGGAAGACACGATCTTGAGCTTACGGAGCTCCCAGATTAACAGGAGTACCCTTGAAACGACCTTCGGAAGTGACGACGTCTTCACGCAGTCCCACCCGAGGACTAGCATGGAGACTGTTTTCAGCGAATCCGGAGCACGGACGCTTAACAGGACTCCGGGTCACTACTCCAGCTTGCGTTCCGTAAGCTTAGCGTCTAACGTGATGCCTGTACAAGGGGTCAGAGTTCAGGCAGGGGAGGGTTTTGCCTCCCCTCTTATGCAACCCCGACTTCTGAACTACCCCTACCAGACCGGCTCCCTCAGGAGAACTATTTCCAGCCGCAGCACCATGGTGCAAGGAGACATCCCGGAGAGTAGTGAAGAGGCTAGCCTTGACCTTGACCTTTCCGGAGGTTACGTCAGTGACGGGGACGTTCTGAGTAAAAATCTGAGATCTGACGACATCGCAAGCGGGTAAGTCACTATATTTTGTTTAGTTATAACGCTAATTCACCTTCATCCATGGGTAACCTATATCCATTGTTTTTAAAAACAGGGTATGAAGGGATATTTTGTCAATGGGTCCTGAAAATATTGCAATTTCAAACCGACCTCCATTGACTTGATATCCGTACATACCCTGTTTTTAAAAACAACGGTAATAGGTTACCCAACGGACAAAGGTGAACTAACGTTACAGTGCACGTAGGTGTGCCAGAGTAGAATAGATGACAAGGTCCTACATGCAGTAGTCACAGTATTAGCAGCAAGTAGATAGATGACTGTGTCATAACAACTGCCTTATGCCAGCCTTCGCTCTACGATCTTTGGTCTTACTCTCCAAAGAATTTGTAGAACGAAGGGAGTAATTAAATGTAGGACGATGCGTTCTTGTTCTGTGCATTTCACTAGGCGGCAGAAAGACAATGTTAGAACCGAGCTGGTAAACTTGGTGCCCAAACCCTGGCCTGGCAAAAATCAGGCTGCAGAAAGTCAAAACGACAAGAGGTAAGGGGTGTGGCGTGGAGTAGAGAGAAATCATAACACTTCTAAACATCAGGAATGGTGGTATAACGTAATAGAGGAAATTGTGGAATTGGCTAACTTGGAGAGTTCATGAAATTTAGATGTGCTAGGAGGAAGGTAGAACTTTATACTCATCTAGCAAGTTGATCTCAATGGGTAGTGGTCACTTCTTTCTTAATACATTTCCTTGTACTGTGACACTTTTGTAGCTTCCGTGTCTTTGATCTATAACTTAGTATTAATCATTATTTGATATCTGGAGTCCCTAACTTCTTGCTATTTGATTTTTCTTGTTGACTTTCTGTTTGACTTATTGCTAATAAGTTATTCTGGAAAGAATAGAACTGTTTGCATTATTGATATATCAGGAACTAGACCATGAAATTGTTATGGTTTCTTATGAGAACCGTACACATGAAGTTAATTCTTTGCCACTTTTTCTAGTGCTCTGCCAAGAATTTGTAGTATTTCATACCGAAAGTCTACCAGATGGCATTCAGAAAATGCTAGAACCGCAGGCAATAAATAAGAAAAAGCAGCATTTTACCTGTCCATCAACACGACTTAAAGTGAAGACAGGCCTTCCTTAAAGGTGTCCACACAAGGCTCCTTAGATGACAGGCAGGCAAACTTCAAGGATAAGCTGAGACTACAGGAATGTTTAGGAAACTTGGCTGTGCTTCCTTCTATCCTAAACATTTATACGTGGGGCAAGAAGCGCTGTCCTCAGTGCAGTAGATCCATGGTGGAAATGTCCAAGGACAAGGACAGGAGGCATTGTGGAGAATGGTATTTAGATTTTATTTTATCATGAAGGAACTGAAATTGCGTGTATGATGGAAGGTAGGAAAGTCTTTTTGTTTGTTTGAATCTTAGGATATCTTTCACTCTGAAGACAGGTGTGTATATTTTATTTAGGTGCAAAATGAAATATGCAATCTCAAGAAGAAAGCATGGTAGGGATATTAAGAGGTTGTCATTTTGAAAAAAAAGAGCAGAGTAGGTTTAAATTGCAGTTGTATGGAGAGGGATTGCGGTATGGCTACAATATTCCTAATTTGGTCATATAGGTTTTAATGTCTCGATAAGCAAAATTGATATGGTTTGGTTTTGTATAGTTATATAGGATGGATTAGCAGAAAATGAGTGAAGATTCTAATGAAGCATCTGAGTGGTTCAAAGTCAATGACTCGTTATACCTATTCCCCAGAGATTGGCACAGATGACCTTTAGGATGATAGGATAGAACTGGGTCACCTGTCTAGTAGCGTAATTTGCATCTCGCAGTTCAGATGGTTATTGTTCATCATGCAATGAAGTCATATATTATTGCGATTTGTTGATGCCTTGCTCTAATTGTGTTCTAAAGCTCAATTTCTACAATTCCATACTATGAAAAAGGTCACTTGAAGAAACATGGGGCCTCCAGCTTTATGTCTCATCTGAGAGGATGTCCCTACCTGAAGCTAGGTACATCTGAGTTGGAAGGAGCAAATAGGTGTTAAATGTCTTTCGCAAGCCATTGCTAGGGATTTGAATCCAGAACATTTTGATTCCAAGTCAACAACTCTATAAAACCACAAGCAATTTAGATGGGCTATCCCAGAATCTACCTGCTGTTCCACCATTCTTGACCTAGTTAAAGAAGGTGAGAAGGTTAATCAACTTATAGACCAGAGGTCATCCCTGAGAGAATGGACTCATCAAGGTGACCTTTAGCTGTTGCCATGGAGACAGGCAGATCCAGCACAGCTGTGTGGTTGTTGTAGAGTTGTGTAGGTAAAACAGGAAATGTCGAACACAGAAGCTAGAAACTCTAGCTGTCAGGATCATTTAGGTCATATAAACTTTAATATAACAGGGACTGGCAGATAAAATACAAATGATATTTCTTTGTCAGACGCCTGTAAAGTTCATGTGGAATAGTAGAATCCAGCAAAAATGTAACAGCTCTTTTTTAAAGGTTCAAAGACTGTAATAGAGAAGAGATGATAAAAGATGGCAGCTGTTTTGAAGAGGGAAAAATGAAAAGAAAAATTCTGCATCTGAAAGATTATTGAAGAGACACTGTATACAAAATAGACATAGTAATAGAAGAGATTTTTTTTTAAATGTCCTCTTGCCTTGTTTTACTTTTTGCTTACAAAATTCATAGTTTATGGACCCAAACCTTGCACAATAAATTAGAAGTAAGATGTTCATGTTCTGTAGTCATGTTAGCTTTAGACTGCTTCCAACAGTCGTTAGTACCCTGCCATAGATAGTCACACACTCACTCACTATCCATGGTTAGATTATACTGCTGCTGGGTTCCCTGACGCAGGGGTAGGCAGCAGTCGGCCAGTCTTCACACTCCGCTTCCATTTGGCTCTGTCCAGTGGGTCGACCCCTGTCAGACCGCACTCCTTCAAGTCCCTGCTGACACAGTCCCTCCAGGTTTTCCTAGGTCTACCACGACCTCTGTTGCCAGATACTTTCAGTTTGGTGATCTTATTGATGCAGTCACTAGATCTTTCAACGTGCCCAAACCACCTAAGGCGGCGGGCCTGCAGCACTGAGATGATGTCCAGAATACCAAGTTTATCAAGTCATAGATAGTAATCGTTAAAAACGGACGAAAATTAACAACAGGATCCCAGGCTAAATCTGATGACACCTCCCTGTTTCCCTTCTGTCTGCCTCGCTGCATTCCTCTTTTGGTGAAATGTTACGGAACAATTAACACCAATGAGATCTTATTGACTGTTCTGCTGAAGCCTAATTGCTCTTGCCGCCTCTCAAATATTTGGGAATCAGGACGACAGAAAAGCTTCCTCTTCTTTCAACCTGACAGGAGAAGGAGAGACATGGACGAGGTAATTATAGACCAGGGAAGTCTACATTGTATATCTCCTGCTTTAATATTTACTTCTTTCCCACGCTTTGTTTGGGAGCTCTTGTTGTTGATTTTTGTTTAAAAATCACAGTGTTTTTTAGGCTTAGAAAACTCAATTTTCTGTCATTAAGTTGAGAATTTTTGGACGAATGGGTTGACATTTTTTCCATCCCAACAAGCAAATTTCCGTATCAGGACGGAGAGACAGGAGACAACACTAGATGTTGGAATATGAGTAGGATTGTGGTCTTTCTGGAATTATTCTGCTTGCTTCCTTCCCATGGTCATACTGTTATATTGATTTAAAGGCAGGTGTTACATTTCTGATAATTTACCGAGAATCAGGTTCGGAAATGTGACCTTAGCATTATAGATAACAGTACATCCTTCATTCTTTGTTGTGGACATTGTAGGGAACAATCTATAATGTCGATATCTTGTCTTGTTTGTGGGAATGACTCAGACATCGTTTCTTGCCATCTGTCACCATTTCATCAGTCCATACCATTATATTTTTCTTCAATGACCACATTTAGTTCACTTGCATACTCCTCAAACCAATCTTGGGTCTTTCCCTGCTTTCTTCCAAAGACACCTAATGCTGTACGGTGGAGTGTGTCTCTGAGGTAACTCCACCTCTGCTCAGCGTTTTCGCTCGCAGGTTTCTTGAGGAGAGCGGCTTCTAGAGCCTCTGTAAATTCCTCTACTTTCTCTGGAATCTGTGTTTTCCTGGCATCTATACGGATTTTACCAGGGGGTTTGGAGCGATGGATCTTTTTTGGTGTAAGTCTGATTGTACTGCAAACCAGGGAGTGGTCAGTGTCACAGTCAGCACTGTGATAGGAGCGGGTGAGTAAAACCAATCTTGGGTCTTTCCCTGCTTTCTTCCAAAGACACCTAATGCTTGACCATAAGTATAAAGAAAACACAAGTGATGTGCCAGGGAGTGGATCACCCCCCAGCAGTCACCATCAACAATTATGAGTTAGAAGTAGTTCCCAAGTTTACTTACCTAGGGTCCACTGTGACAGACAACCTCTCCCTGGAAGCTGAAATAAATTGTAAAATAGGACGAGCAGCAACTACGTTTGCCAGACTACAAAAGAGAGTCTGGGGAAATCAGAAACTCACAATTCACACAAAGGTTGCTGTTTATAGGGCGTGTGTTCTCAGTGTTCTGCTTTATGGCAGCGAAACATGGTCCCTATACACAAGTCAGGAAAGGAAACTCAACACATTTCACATGCGTTGCTTGCGTAGAATCCTTCATATCAAGTGGAGTGATTATGTCACCAATGTAGATGTACTCACACGTGCTAATATTCCTAGTATGTACACACTGCTGACGCAGCGAAGACTTCGCTGGATTGGGCATGTGTGCCGCATGCCAGATGGGAGGATTCCAAAGGATTTATTGTACAGTGAACTGGCTACTGGGACAAGAACACGTGGCCGTCCCCACCTACGTTTTAAGGATGTTATCAAACGGGACTTAAAGGCCCTTGACATGAGCATCAACACATGGGAGTCACTTGCAGCAAACAGAACTCTTTGGAGACAGGAAGTCAAGGAGGGACTGAAACGGGGGAAGCAAAGCAGAGACTTGCATCAGAACAGAGACGCTCAAAACGTAAAAACAAACAATAAGTGCATTGTGTAGAATTAGTACTACTCATGGTCCTGCGAGACCGACGAGTGCCTTTACTACCATTATATAGAGTGACCTTTTCTATACCGACAGGTATTGTTCACAGATTTTGTGTTCACTGTGACGAGATGATAGTATGGAATGGTTTACAATTAGAGCTAATTCAGAGCTTTTGATAGAGGATTTCTGGATCTTGAAGGGCGTTTAGAAAAAGTAAGATATTTTTACTTATTAACAAAGAGTATACATACTGAGTCTGACAAATAAGATGATGCTATAGAATGCTTTACAATTAGAGCTAAGTTAAAAGTAAATGTATTTCTGGAAAGTAAAGGGTGGGTAGAAAGGGCAAGATATTATTCCTTTTACTTCTTTATTCAGTGTACAGTGTAGAGCAGCTAAGTTTTTTGTTCTAAAGATGAAAATTGCCTTGCTTGACAGCCCAACATGTAGTGATGGCGCTGGGTAGTAAGCATGCCAAAATGCACGTAGCATGTTACAGTTTTGTTTTCTTTTGTGGACAAAACATGTACTACAGATTGGGCTGTTTAAACACCTGATTGATTTTCAGTCTCGAGTTGTTTGGCTCTCACCTGCAGTAGCATCTGGGCTCAAGGTCTAGTGCCTTTACTATACACAGGACTGGTGTATGTGGACAGTAGAGGAAACAAACTTTGAGTTTTACTATGGATGTTGCAGAGGCCTGTGCTGACATCAGACCTGTGAATCAAATAATGCTGAAAGCTCTTTTCTCTGTACCAACTTTGGGTTCTTCCACTGTCTATACAACCAGTATAGGAAGCAAACCCTGAACTGTTACATGTGGTACCACCTGTGTTCAAGGTCACTTTACTGCCTGCACTACACACACCAGCAAAGTACATGTATGTGGAGGAAACAAACTTTGCCCACAGATGTTATAGAGGGTAAAAAGCCCTGCGCTGAAGGACATCAGTCAGAAAACAATCTCCATCCCATTTGGCGAAGAATGATATGCTAGAATCGTAACTTTAGTTCTCTTTCTCTCAGTACAATCTTTGGGTTTCATTCCTCCACGATCTGTATAACCAGTGTATAGGAATCAAGCTCTGAACTCAGAGTTATGTCTGAGAGCACATAGCCCTTCGGTGAAGGACATCAGTCAGAGAACACTCTGCTTGGATGGTACTTCAGCCATGTTTGTTTTAGAGGTCAGGAAGGGTCACCTTGCCAGGTAAACACCAAGTGGAGGCCACTTTTTTATCAGCCTAGTCATCTGTAGTCAGCTGTCCGACGCAGGAGCCTTACGTCACCCTCAGGACGGTAACGATCGCACTGCCTTGTACAGGTGACAGTCTGCGTACAGGTGTGCGTACGTGCAAAACGTGAAGCCAGGATGAGTTACAGGTACTTCCAAGGAGGGGGATACTTGTCAGGAGATGAGTTCGGGTAAGCGATGACTTGTTCGTTAAGTTGCTGTGTGGTCAAGCTGTTGTTTAAAGAGGACTTTCAGCGCTGCAGTGTCCAGTATTGACCATTCGCAATGGCTGACCAATGAATAGGTGTCCTACTTTTGTGCATTCTACTTGGATACGGCCTTCTTTCGGATTTCTCTCTAGACTTCTTCATGATTTTATCCAGAAGTAGAAAACTGATTAGCCGGATTAGCACCTAGAGTTTAATAGAGTAGAATCCAAAACTTTAGGAGCTTCGAGGATACTTCAAACTATGATATCTTAATTAAGTTAAGATACCTTAAACACAGAAGCTCATTAATCAGATAAGATTGTCAGAGTTTGGGTGTGGACGGAAACTTGTAGGATACCTTTAGACTCTGAAATGGATCCCACAGTGTTACAATGATGGCTTTCCCAATTTGTAAGTATTGATTCATACACAAGCTGTTGTTACATGTAGTTACTGTCAGTTGAGTTTGTATCGTTAAAGAGATGGAGAGAAACACTGTTCAAAAGGGGGAAAGTTTTGCCAAGTCTAGACTTTTCTAATAGATGCTTTCATACAGTTCTTTTTAAACTTTTTTAAATGTTCCACATTTTGTTTTCAAAGTTTTATGAGTCAAAGGTCTAAAGAACCATGTGAGCAAAGTTTGCAGGATTGTTCCTCCGTACATTAGTCTTAGCAAAGAAGGATCTAAGTGGTGCAGTTGCATATCCATCACTTCAGTTGTCTTCCATGACAGTTTATTGACTCACTGTCGTGAGTGAAAAAACACTTCAATTAGATATGCTTTGTGGTCTATGGAAGTTTGCCTTTGCCATTAGTTCATATTGGTGCGACTTATTCCTATCCAAAACATGGGCGGGTGGTGTTAGTGACATTTCGTAAGTCAGGAGGCTTTGCTGTTTTAGGTGCAGATGTTTTGCTAAGTAGGTAAACATTAACAGACAGATAATCGTGCTTGTTTGGTCGTTCTTGATGAATTCCCGTTGGTTTCAGTGGGTTTACTGACAGCTTACCTCACACGCAAGCTTATAAGTAGGTCAGGAAAAATGAATGTTGTTGTCAGCTCAACAGCACTGAGTATAGACCCCAGAAAATTAGTTTTCCCTCTGTGTTGGCAGACGATTCTCAGACAGCAGACGTTTGTCAACGTTTTACCAGATGTGTTGTCCCGTACGTAACATGGCGATGCCAAGAAACTTGGAGAAAGATCCTCTACAAACAGAGAACACAGAAAAGGCCTTCATGCAATCTGTACCAGAGCTGTCTCCTAGACCCTTTCCTCCATCCCTGCATGTCAATTTAAGGGACAGACAAAAATTTCATCTCTGACATCTGTTTGAAAAACTGAACTTTGTGATGTGAAACTGAAGAAAATGTATTTCTGTAGGCTTAAAATGGCAGATATATTGGTAAAACTTCCCAACATTGTGTGGGATAGATTTATTATAACAATCGGATACAACCCTTTTTATTACTGCCAGATCGTCAGAGCCACTGTCATCGTAAACGGCTGCTAATTCCTTTCCATCTCATGGATACTGCAAGAAGTTGTTGAGGAATTTAAAAATCGTTGACAGTTTTATCATCGTAAGCAGCTCAATCTTTTTTTTAGATTCCCTTTAAGCTGTCAAAAAAGACCTAACACAGAGTGAACTGTTAGCTAGTTAGTAGATTTAATGAAGGAACTTTGGTTCAAGGCTGACCAGAAGTCCAAAAGTCAACAGAATGCCATTGTTACCTCTCTGTTATCAAGGTTTAATGTATTTACAAGTTTGTCACAAGTGGTTATAGTGACCTTATTCGACCTTCAACTCCAGATACCTTCTATAGGGGGAACTGAGTATTGACCTTATGTCCCATTTGAGAAATAAATTCGAATACTCGGAATAGAGACAGTTTTATGGAAGATTTGAGACTCATTGCAGTGTAATATGTGGGTAGCATGGTGATTTTATTTTACCAAAATATTTCATTTCTATTCTAGAATATGGAGTCAATCAAGTCAAGCTGACATTATTGTAGGGGTTTCTTTCCGTTACACTTTTTATTGATTTGTTTGAAGAAAATCTAAATACATATCAAGTCAGTCCTTTTATGTTTTATAGAGGACATACGTCATCCTTACAGAGTTGCTACCCTACCCCAGTTGGCAAACTAGCGCAGTGTCTAACTTGGGTGTCTGTAGTAAAACTTTATTACAGTGGCATGTTGGCCAATGAGCCGAGGAGCTGGCCTGTGTAGGCCTAGCCTGGGTACCAGACCGTCGTGCTATAGTTGGAGATCGGGTGCTCTACACAGCCTTGTAACCTTCCTGGGCATAAGGGCTATAGTTTAGCACGAGGGTCTGGTATCCAGGCTAGTGTAGGCCTAGCCTGGGTACCAGACCGCCGTGCTATAGTCGCCAATCTCTCCGGAAATTGGTTACCAACTGTACACAGCCTTGCGACCTTCCCGGGCGAAAGGGCTATAGTTTAGCGCGAAAGGCTATAGTTTAGCGCAAGGGTATCCAGGCTAGTGTAGGCCCTCAGGAAACAGTCAGGCATGCAGGCAAAAGGGCTATAGTTAAGCTCCAAAGGGCTATACTATAGTTTAGAGCGAGGGTCTGGTATCCAGGCTAGTGTAGGCCCAGGAAACAGTCAGGCATCCAGGCTGGCCGCCGTGCAGCGCACACATTCCGTAAATACAAACCTGGCCACTTGTGTTCTTTCCTGCTGGGATCCCTACATCTGGGACATGTGGACGTGTATTTATAGTTTCTATGGGAATATTAGCTCCAGGATTCATCCTTCTATCGCTGGTGATGTCTTAATCCCGTGTTAATCCTCCCCGACTGAATCTCCAAGGGAGAACCTGAGCTATTCTGTTGTCGATTTGACGTCATGATTTTTTGGCAGGACGAAGAAAGTTTGGCTGGGAACGTAAGCTGCAAAAATGTTGTTTGATTTGGTGGCTTAGACAGGAGTGTTTCAAGGGTTTGAAGAACAAAATCTGTAAATTCTTTGAAGCTCGCGCATTTTCTGGATTTCGTTCTCCTGTGGAAGTATGAGGGCTTCCTAATAACTTAGATCACTGCTGAATCCAGTGCTCACTAGGTAAGTACGAGTTGAAATAGAGGAAAAATGCAACTTTAACATGTGAGCTTGATATTGTCATATTCACTTTTTTTCTCCCAGTGCAGTGAAATCGTATCAAAAGAGGACGGAAATGTTAATTTTTATTCACCAGCATTTATCTAGTTTGTTGGTTTAAATAAATGATAAATGATGAAAAATCATTGATAGATTTTGATATCTTTTTTGTTGTACAACTTGTAGTAATTTGAGTTTCTCTCAGTGATGAAGTTTGGGGAATGATGAAGGAATTACGGGTTTGGGCAATGACTCCTGAGTCCTATCATCTTCCTTTGAAACTAAGGCTACACGTCTGTTTCCATTAGCCTGAGTACCATCCTCCGTAGTGACCGCTGGCTCTGTTAGCAAGCGAAAGTAGTTTTCCAAGAATATCCTTTAAAGTTTAAACACTGCCTGGAACCCAGGAGCCAATGAATGGCTGTTGTACTGCCAATACCAGCTGGTCTGGTTGTGTTTGTTGTACCTGGTAGGATGGTGCTTGGAAAAGTCAACATTTACTTGTTTTGGTGTCAGGACTTCACACCCAGGACACAGCCCTACTGTCCTTGTTGCAGCTCAGCTCAGCTCAGCACATCTCCTCCTTATCAAGGATAGTCTGTTGGCACCAAACTTGTCACAGTTTCTGCAGCAGGAAGAAAATTAAGGTCTGAGCTTGCAAGAGAAATGGCAGGTTTGTTCAGAGCTTGTCTTTGACTGTAACATGGACCGTTTTATTTTAATCCCCTATCTGGTAGGGCTGCCATTTTTTTCAGTGCTTTTGTGTTCATTAGCAAGTTGTAGATATTATTGAGTGAGTCCATTGAGTTTATCACCATATAGGCACATTAGTGCAGAGAAAAGAACACTTGGAGCTGAAAAAGCCCTGGTTCAGCATCTGATATACTTCATGCTTTGACCTTGTGGAGTATTCGACACAGCCCTACTGTCCTTGTTGCAGCTCAGCTCAGCACATCTTCTTCTCCAATAAGGTTGGCACCAAACTTGTACTGGTTACAAGATTAAGCAGCGGGGAAAAGGTTAGAATTTTGGCTTGCAAGAGAAATGGCAGATTTGTTTAGTGTTGATTTGATTTGATTGATTTTATTTATTTTGCACAATCATTAAAAAGGTTAACATAAAACAAATTAAAGGATGAAAGTACATGCAGGGGGGAAGAAAAAAGCCTCGTGGCTTGTACAAAGTCTTCCTCCAAAGTAACAAGATTGAATAGACGTGAAAAAATTATACATTAGACAATAATGTAACCAAAAGAATTATATCAATTAACAAAATGGAAATAAATCATAATAGTTCAATAAATGATAACTAATGCAATATCATAACGGCGAAATGAATGAAATGATGTAATAAGAATATAACATTGAAAGAAAAGTAACAACTGACAATGAATGGGAGATTAATTAAATGTTTGATTATCTAATAATGACTTTTTTAACAGGTTTTTGAAGATGGATGGTGAATGACTAAGATGTAAGGTTTCATTTAAACTATTCCAGATTTGCGGACACCTGAACAGCATGGAAAACTTTCTTTGTTGTGTTTTTACTTGTATCTGTTTTAAATGGTTAGACTGTCTGGTATGGTACTGATGGTGGTCTGAATTGTGATGGAAAAGGTTCTGGAATTGCTTTGGTATACAAGAACTATTAATAGTTTTGTGAACAAAAAGGCAACTTTGCAGTTTGTTTATATCATATATAGTTAATACTTTTAAATTACGAAACAAAGATGCAGAAGGGAATGTATACGACACATTTGAGACTATTCGGACGAAGCGTTTCTGCAGAAGAAGTAGAGGTTTAAGTGATGTGGAGTATGTACTCGCCCATACGATGTTACAATATGCAAGATAGGGATATAGTAAATTATAGTATAATATCATATATGTTTTAGAAGATAGTAGCGTTGCGATTTTTCTGACAATACCTATGTTTTTATAGATTTTTTTGCAAATAAGGTCAATATGTTTTTTCCAGGTAAGTTTGTCATCAATGGTGACACCTAAGAAACACGTGTGCGTAACTTGATTAATTGGTGTGTTATTAATAGCTATTTTAACATTTTCCTTATTGTATTTTTTCTTCCCTGCAAAAATAATGAAATTTGTTTTCTTGACATTTAAGGATAATTTGTTAATTTGGAACCATTTGTTTACTTTGTCTAATTCTCTATTCATTTTACTGATTAATATACCAAGGTCAGAATGTGATGAAAACAAGTTAGTATCATCTGCAAATAGTAGTGCATATAGTTCATCAGATACATTAGCTGTTAGTGTTTGTTAGAGACTTAACATGGACTGTTATATTCTAACCCTGTTCTTGTTAGGGCTACCATTTGGCAACTATTTTGTGTTCATTAGCCAGTTGTAGATATTATTGAGTGAGTTCATTGAGTTCATCACCATATAGGCACATTAGTGCAGAGAAAACATTTGAAAGCCCTGGTTCAGCATCTGATATACTTCATGCTTTGACCTTGTGGAGTATTTGGAGAATAATTAAAGTAAATTTAGTACAGGGAATTTCGAAGAAACCAAAATTGATTTATTTGATTTTGCTCTGTGACTGTCACAGTTCAACGGCATGTAAAGAAGGGCAAGTTTTCTGGTCTAGGGTATATAACTGTGTAGTGTGTGCTGACGCCTCTGAAATGAGTTGTTAGAAGTACAGAGAAGGGAGAATCGCTTTGATGTGTTTCAGCCTGAGCAGTGAGAGGGGCTGGATGGTGCTCAGGGCAGTTTGAAGGGGAGAAATCGGGTTTACTGAGTACGATAAGTCAAGGAGAAGGGCTCGTGAACAATCAGGAAACCCTACGCAGTGAGTGAGTCATGCAGTTTTGCTGCTGGATAATAGACCTGAGTAAGACCAAGGGTAGTCTTTGAAAGTTAGCCAAACCCGGAGATGGTTCACGCCCATGTTATACTAACTTGCAGTTCCTCTACTGCTGTTGAAGGTTTGCAACCAATTTTACCTTAACCAGGAAGATTATGTTTGCAGTGTCATTTGTTTATAAATGTGTATGTTAGTCTATGTATGTGTGGTTGTGGACAGCATAACTTGAGAAGCTCTGCTGGATGTGTCTTTGTGATTTTCAGTATGTGGGAAGCCAGGGTTAAAAAAAGGAAGGTCAAGTTCTATAATGGGCCTGTATACTGGTTTTCAACTTTCATATGTTGCTCAGCCCCAATTTTTTCAAGTATCAGTCATTGCAGTTTTGTAGACATAAAGCTAACCATTATAGCATCAAGGCTAACTGTTGGCGCAGCACTGTTGTAACATTTAAACAGTTGTACCAGGTCTTTGAAGGTCAGGGAAATATTTGGCTCTCCCAAAAATGGATCCAACCTCTGCACCAGAGGACAATAAAGAAATTTTGAATCGATGACAGGGTCAGAGTCCAGCGCCCCCGGATTCCACGGGGGTCAGTACCTCGCAGGGGGTCTGCTATCAGAGTAAGCGAGTCCTCTTTGTGGGTGTAACATTATATACGTGATGCGAGTAGGATGAAGACCTCAGAACGGCGTCACGATGGAGCCAAATATTTTACGGTGCCATTTTACGACAGCAACCCCTCTGACGGGTTGAAATGTCACACCTTTGCCGTAATGATGAAATGCACTTGGACCCGCCGTGCCCAGATATGCTATCAATGTATACACTGCCCTGACTTCAGTCCTGCAATATTTGACGTCTAGACTTCAAGTGCGCAAGTGTGCATCATGTGACGGACTTTGGCCGTCGTTCATCGGGCATAACATTTTATAGTGTGTCAGCTGTCTGCTTTCTCACTCCAAAGAGGGTACCATAGTCATGCGTAGTTTGAGATATTGAAGAAGATCATCTAATTTATTGAAAGTGTAGGCATTGGTATAAGTACATTGTACAAGATGGTAGCTTCACACTGAGGGGAACAGCGTAACGAACTTGGCATTGAAATATGGAGGACAGTGTGGATTGGTCAGAGTGGCCTCATCATCCGGCGTCTTGTCCAGAGAAAAGGAGGCCGTTCAGGTATTGGAGGGAATAGCCCAGTCAAAGCTACATGTATTCAATAGTGTAGCCCTTAAAATGTTATTACCAGTACTCCATCTGCCTAAGTACATATGCAAATTTACTCAACATTGGCTAAACTGAGGAGGGGTAGCTAGGAACATGTTCTAACTTTACCAGTGTGATGACGCAAGAGATTGTGACAAGCCAGCGCAGAACTGTATTAGATTTGTTCTTAAATCACTATTAATACATTGTACTATCGATGATGTGTTGAAGTAAGATTTAGTTCATACGTCTGCTTAGTTGTGAAACCTTTTGTGGACAACATTGGATTGAATATAGTACATTTCTATCTCAGCACGTAGAAATTCTAATCAAAACGTCTAGGTAGCTCCCATCCCTAGAATTTGGCAAGCTTGTTCAAGTTTACTTCATCAAGAATAGCAGGCCACCCACCTGGATGGACCTCTTTCAACACCTTTTCTGTGCTTAATGGTACCTGCTTGTAATGGTGTCATCTGTCAAGACCCTGTAGCAATCCTCATTTACTGCTTATCCTCAGATGACCTCTGTCATGAAACTGTGATAAAAATGTGTGTACCACATTTGATACAATCTCATTAACGATTGACAGGAACGATAATGAAATTTACGCTCTTTTAAACTTGCTATCACATATTTTATTGCCAATTTTGGTGATAAAGGAAGGATTGGCCCAATGCCATTGCCCTTAGATGACGTGGATACCAAACAAAAACCTTGTGTGTTGCTGTGTTTATTGTAAACATTGCTATTATACTGTGTTCATGACAGTGTCCTTATATTACACATCAATGTGTTTATATGTTTTTAAAGGCAGTTTAGTCCTGATATGTCTTCATCAGTACCCTTTCGACCTATGTCTGTCAGCTGACATCTTTCTAAACCGTTTAAGTTGAACCTGTCCAGCTTGTGTTGTCATGGACCAATCATCTTCATCTAGTACTTGCCAAAGCCCTGCGAACCTTGACTGTTGCCATGATGTAATAGGCAGGTCTGTATCATGGGCTTAACAACCTGGCTGGGAGGTTAATTCAGTGTTTTTACCAGGATTTGTGTCTTGGTTGAGTTACGACAAGGATAAAAGTATATACGAAAGGATCTCTCAACTTATTTAGTTGTGGGTAGGCCTGGGCCTAAGTAAGAGAGAGGTTCTTGATGTTTGAAAAAGATCTGGAGCTGAACGCAGGATTATTTATGGCCATATACAGTATTGTGCATACTAGAAAGGCTATGGCAAAGTTTTATGATCTCACCATTGTTTTAGTTCAAGTGCTGTTACGTAATCCTCTCTGCATTTGATATTCTTAGTCATGTTGCAAGTCTATGTGAACTATTGGTGTCTTGACAGACAGTGCAAACTAGTATTTCTTTGGCAAAGTTTTATGGTTTTACCATGCAAATTCTTTAGTTCAAGTGCTTTTACATAAGCCTAGCTGCAGTATATTCTTAGTCATGTTGCAATGTCATGTTAGAATGTATGAAGAAATGATGTCTTGACAGATTGTGTAAACTGGTACTGCTTTAGCAGAGGTTTATGGTGTCACCTTGCAAATTGTTTCAGTTCAAGTGCTGCCTTGCAGCAGTATATTCTCCGTCATATTACAAGACTGTGCAAACTAATGGAGACTTGACGGACGTTTATGATCTCTCCACTCTATTTTTAGTTAAAGCAGGTACTGTGCAGTGTGTGATGTATTGTTTCTTGTCCATTGCAGGTACATGAGTGAAGGGGGAGCGTCCCTGTACAGCCGCAGGATGCAGGCAAAGTTTGCTGATGGCATGGCGGCTGTGAGGGAGTGCATGAAGCGGAGCCAGGTCCAGCTCCTTGACACAGACAGGTGAGACCCCCATGTTCTGTTCTGTGGTACGGTCCAAAGAATGTTCTGTTCTGTGGTATGGTCTAAAGAAAGAAAAATGTAGCTTTGGGTATGGATTTTTTAAACCCAAATCCCAACAGAACCTACTTCAGTAACTGTTATTTTGTGTATCTTATTACCTGCATGTCCATCCTCATCTCAACAAAGAGAATACTTTAAACTTATAAAGGCTAGGCGATAAACTTTGTTCACCTACCAGTCTATGTCTCGCTGAGTTATTCATTGAGACCTTACGGGCTCTCACTGAACATAGGACAAACTATGCTGCAAGCTTCTTGGGTAAAAGGGTATTACAGTCAAACCTGTACAATTGACCACCTCTACATATGGGCTGCCCAATAGGACCACATTTTGGTGGGATCATTGACATGTCTGTAGTAACCACCTGTCCACATAGACCAGATTTTATCAGTCCTTTGAATGGTCCTCTTAGGCAGGTTTGACTGTGCTTGCCAATGCAAAGACTATGCAGACTTTTCTGCCTTCTGCTAAGAAAACATTTCTGCATCTCAAGGGGTCAGAGAAGGGTCAAGTACCCAATTACCCCCTAAATTGTCTAAATTACACCGCCTAACCACAAAGTGTCTTCTGAATTACCCTCTTCTTAGACAAAGATTGCCGAACGATAACAATAGAAAGTGGTGCAGTCGGTGGCAACAACAGTGATTTAGTGCCTAATGGCCTAACAGGGGTTAGGACAATCAACATAACACACTCAGGTAACAAAACAGCTCACCTGACACTCAGGTGTTCTTATGTAAACTGTAAGATCATTGACAGCAGGTAGGTTTAGGGCATATCGTCCAAGATTTTGTACAGGTAAACTGGAGAAAATCTAGAATCAGGTTTTGCATTGAAATTACAGTTCCAGTTGAATGTGTACGCTAGCAGGTTAGAAGTATGTGTGTAAGATTCTTGACACCAGATAGGTTTGCTGACCATAAATGTAGGGCATATTGTCCAGGGGTTTGTGCAGGTAAACTTGAAAATGTAGTGTCACGTTTTGCATTAAGACTACAGTAGCACTTGTGTAAACTAACATGTCATATGATGTTAGAGAAAGGGTTTGAAGTCAGGATTGGTTTCCCCATGGTGACATAGACATATAAGTCCAAATTAGCTGACCTGGTGACCTGTAGGCTGTGACCCCAGTTATAATCAGATTATTTACACATCATGGTGTTTGGATCCCCAGAAAATTAGATTTCCTGGATTTCTGTCACTTAGGGCACCTAAGCTGAGGCTAGTAATATTTCATCGTTTGAGCAAAGATGTTATGTTTGAGTTTTGATATACAGAACACATATTTTTACAAAACTCTCTCCATATGATAGCCTTGTTTATATAATGTTATATACCTGGTCCAGAAAAACAGAAGTTTTGCTCAGAAGTCTGGATGAAAAAAAAAAAAAATTGAAAAATGGTGACATTCTGCTCTGCCATCTTTATCACATAATGGATCTAATTGGTTTCACTAGTGATCAATTAGATATTGTTCAGATAAAGAATCGGTCTCGCTGTTTTATCGCATAGGAGACCAGTGATACAGCTAAAAATGTAAAGATTGAGGCCGAGAATTTGTCATGAAATTTTGGTTATCCCGCATTGTACTTTGTGACGTGTCTGCAGTTCCAGTTCAGCTTACTAGGGGGAGTGCCTAACACATTCAGAGAGTGGCCCAATTCTTACTTTGAAGAAAATGATGAGTGAGGAATAGGCTTCTGTCAACTGCCACAGTACTATATAATAGCTTGATTCCACAGTTTCCTAAGTTGAAAATAGAGTCAACAGGAAAACACATGGACAATTGGCCATCTGTTTTAGACAGCTCATGTCACATTTCTTCTGCAAAGCTATCTCACATCAAATTTCCAATTATTGAACTGAATTTAGCAATTTTGTGTAGCCCATTGCGGCTAACTGCCTCCTGTGGTATCTCTGACATTTATCAGCGCTCGAGACATTTTATTGAGCCTTCAACGGCTTCCGGACGCCAAGCAATAATCCATGGGTAATGTGATGTCGTCCAATTATTGGAAAATTTATTTAGGGCCGCTTAGAACTCTTCTAGCGTCACCTGGTGCCCTGGGTAAAGTGACGGCGTTGTTCCTGTTTCGGTCGATTTGTGGCGTCTCAAAGTGATAGTCGGAACATCCGCTAGTTTTACGTCCGCCGTTCGTAATCTTGCAAAGATGGAGAGATTTATCAGTTGGGGTACGGAATTGTGCCGGGTGAAGGAACTACTAGAGGGGGTGTCGCAATCGGTAGAGTCCTTCTTCGCTCCCCAATCAGACATAAGGTAAGGCTGCTAGAGTAACTGTTTCTTGGTGGTCTGCAGAGAAAGGTTGCTGAAGTGTTTGAGTAGCCTGTCATCTTATAAAACTGTACCAAAGGATGATTCTAAGTTATCTGTATTACAATGGTTGCATTATCTTGTGCAATTGGCTAAAGTACAGAAGGGTTAGAGTGACAGAGGTACTGTTATTTTTTTAGCCTGATTTAATCGCGGAGTTTGCGTTACACAGACTATTATTGTTTTAAGTCTGAATTTTTGCTAAATTTCGTAGAAAAGTTTACCGATATTTGATTGATCTTGTTTCCTCTGCTTAACAGCTCTAATCCTTACTTGAATGCTGTCTCTGAAAATGATCCATTTTCAGTAACTTCAAAGGCTGTGGTGCTAAATGGTATAAAGTAAAAGTTATTAGAATGAAGAGACTTATTTGGTAGACATAGACTAAGCCTATAGTGAAAGCTGATGTTGCCAGTGGTTTTGTAAAGGTTTATTGTAAAAATTTATTCTAAGAAACTGTTACAGTAGTGTAATAACTGATGTGCATGGAGACGTATCCCAGCCCACAACAACATTTATGGCTGGCCCCTATGATCTCCCCTATAATCACATTGGCTGTGCTTGTAATGTCCTGGGCCCGTAATTGATCCTATGGCAAGCAGTTTGGTTACTTTGGTGATTGGACATCACCTCCCTGACCTGATGGGCACATTGCTAGATTGAATCGTGAATGGAAATCGGTGTCAATGTACTCCTGAAGTTTTTCACAAGATTCCTTGAGAAAGAACTTGATGGAAGTTGACCTACTTGTCAATTTCTTGTCTGATTAAGATGTAAATTTGTCAAGTTTTACCTGTAACTATTAGAAATTAACGTACAATACATTTAAACTAAAGGTAGCAGAGGAGTCATACAAGATGTTTACAGTCAAACCTGTATTAGGGGCCACCTCTACAGAGGGGCCACCTGTCCATAGTGGCCACTTTTTGTCGGTCCCTTGGGTACTTTATCTACAAGTTGCCACCTCTATAGAGAGGCCACCTGTCTATAGTGGCCAAATTTGTCCGGTCCCTTGAGTGGCCGCTATAGACAGGTTTGACTGTATGTCATACATGTTTTTGAAAATCTTTTTTTTTGCTGTTTCATGGTGACATTTAGATCATAAATTTGTAAGGGACCGTACGGCATTTAGCGAGGGGGGAGGGCCGGTCGCCAGGGGGGGGAGGGCCAAGCAAAAAAATATTTTGCCAGGGGGAGGGCCTAGCAATTTTTTTTTTACTTTGGGGGAGGGCCAAGAAAAAAAAAATAGCTTGGTCTGCCAGCAAAATATGTCCCTTAAAATTCAAGAAACGGCGTTTCAGAGGGTCAAGATTTCAAAATTTTTCTGGACCTCTGCAAGGGATCGCCCGAGGTTGGCGCTCGGGATACAGTGAAAATGCGAAAGGGAGGGGGCGGGGCTTATGCATGACGCCCTCGAAAACCTTCTTCACGCACAGAAATGTTATTAAACTCTAGATTAGTCTGCCAGCAAAATTTACCCCTGTCTTATTGCCCTCAAAATGTAAGAAATGGCGTTTCAGAGCTCGAGGGTAAATATTTGCAAATTTCCCTGGATCCCTTTTGACGTGACCGGCCTCGCGCCTTTGATGACCGACATCGTGATAAATGTGTTTGGGGGGGATTTAATTTTGTATTTCTAAATTGAAATGCTATTAAAGTTAGCTTGTTTGTCAGCAAAGATCTCCTCAAACTGAAGGAAATGGCTTTTAAGAGGGTCGAGATTTCAAAATTCTCCCGGACCTACCTTGCGATTCTTCGTGCCTTTGGCGCCGAACATGGTGTTCGGAACGTCGTTCTCAAAAACTTGAAACCCTCGTATTTTTTTTTTTTTCATAGAAATGTCATCTAACCAGCAAATTTTCCCATAAAAAAGCAATGCAGGAAATCGTGGCAAAAAAAGCGTGGCATTTCTAAAAGATCTCCTGCAAGTCTGCGGTCTCACGCCCGCCGGCGGCTAGAGAGAGGCGACCGGTCTTACCCCGCCGTGGGAAAATCAGCGTCACGCGTCGGCGCCCCCCTCCCCACTACAGTTTTGGAAGTCGAATCGTGCTGTCGTTTTGGTTTTCATTTTTTCCCCCGATTTACCGTAAGTTATTACCACCACAGAACCAAGAAAAAGTCCAAAATATATGTATAAAATAATAGTTTCCGTCAAGCCGCTCAGGCCCGCGCCCGCGAGCTTGCAATACGTAAATTTAGGGAGCGGGGCGCGCGCCGCTTCGTGGCGCAAATCTACTAGAAATCCAGGTACAAATGCTTTTTAGGTGTTGTTTTAATATCAAAACAATGAAATAGCTTCTATAAAGCAAATATTTATGCCTCTATGAAGCAGATATTTATCCCTCTATTTAGCAGATATTTTGAGCCATTCTGTTTTCATTTTTTTACTAGGGGTGAGAGATCTGCTTCTCGATGAAAATCATGAAAAAGTATGACGCAAAGCACATTTCCAAATGCGGGAGCGCAGTGTTTTATTGGCGTCTTGAATATTTTTTTCAAAGTTGATAGGAGGGGGGAGGGCCAAGCAAAAATATTTTGTCTTGGGGGGAGGGCCTAGCAAAAAAAATTTTACCTGGGGGGAGGGCCATGCAAAAATTTTTTGACCCGACCCTCTGGCGACCGGCCCTCCCCCCTCACTAAACGCCGTACGGTCCCTAACATCGTGAAGATCTCTGCCTATATGACTTATTTATAATTCTGCGGCAACATACTTTTCCCTCCTACCTTGAAAGAAAACCAGCAAAAGTAAATGAATTTACAGTATTTTCTTTGTCGGCCCAATATTTTAGGCAAGGTCAGAATTGTTTATACCTAAGACTAATCTAAATGTGTAGAAAATATAAAATATATTAAAGAATAGTAACAAATGAGAAATATCAACAGTCTATTGGTAGTGTAAGTAATTGAGCAAATATATGAGGCATAGAATGTTAAGGCTAACTATTGTATAACCTTGAGTCGTGTTACAACAATAGTATCAAACATTAGTGAACACTCAGTGTGATGTATAGCAGTGGTGTATTGAATGTCATTTCCACCCTCCGAAGCACTGAAGGTGTTAATTTGGGTGACGAGTTGGGCCGTCCTCCAGTACATTTGTTATCCCTGCGTATCGACACGTTAACTGGTGAAAATATGTGTCCTACATCAGGGCTCAAAATACCCCCTGCATATGCAGGTTAGTGCAGGTAAAATTGGAGCTGTGCAGGTATTTGTGACCTGCACCTAACCTGCACTGGTCCATGTACTGGGTTTTATACATAAATGTCCTATGACGTAGGTGTATGTGAATTGTTATTAGCTGCATTGACTGTTACCACCTATTACCAGGTATAAAAGAAAACATAGCAATGGTTCCTCAACAATTTTAGTATGATTCAGAGTGGTGCAGGTAAAATTTGTCTGGTGCAGGTAATTTTCAATGTGCCAGTGCAGGTATGCAGAAAAAAGTATTTCGAGCCCTGCGCTGTGTATCGACACGTTAACTGGTGAAAATATGTGTCCTACATAGTGATACATGGCGTGATACACTATATCGAGTGACGCTGGTTATGGAGGAAAGAGGTCACAGGACGACGTTTGATTAAAATGATTCGTCATGTGAGATGTAGTGATCCTGTGGTGGTATCTTTTTCCAATGTAGTGTCATGGTCTGTGCTGTGTTGGTAATTACTTATCATATTATATAATATGATGTTGTTTTTTCTTGCATACAGTTACATGTATGTTGAATGTTCTATGATAATGATGAAATGCTCAATTTGATAAGTCATTTTCAACCTAATAACCATTGCAAGTTAAGTTATGTAGTCTTTTAGGCTTGATGACATTACAGTATCAACATACCAATCAAGCAAGACCTGCAATCGTGGTATAGAATGCAAACTTTCATGTGAGTTTTTTCAAGGTTTAGAGTAAGAAGGTCATTACTAAGTTGCTAAATTGCTTTATCAGGAGATACATACAATAGCTTTAAAATTGCAGTACAAATTGATAGCTTTCATGGTTAAGAGTAAACAGGTCATTGCTGTGCTACATCAATATTGCTAGAAATTCATGTTTTTCTTGTTTTGTTCTACAGTATGGACGACAGCAGCTCTATAAGCAGTGGCATCAGCGACACGATCGGCGAAATCAGTACAGACGACATCAGCTCCATGGCGGAGACGCCCATCAGCGCTAAGAAGGTCGGTAACGGCCCCACCTACGACTTCCCCGCCGGGCAGACTCCCAAGGACACAGTCGATGGAAAGAAGAAGAAGCAGAAGGAGCCCGATTCAGAAAAGTCTTCCGCAAAAGGCGGGAGTAACAGTAACATCTGGAGGAAGTACTCACCGTCGGAGAGAGAGGCGCAGAAAAGCCTGAGCTCCAAACCCGCTGGAACAACCGGCGCTGTGAAGGAAGGCAGCAAATGGCAGAGGGGTAAGTCTGACATGACGGATTCGACGCGGAAGAGTGAAAACTCGGCAGCCATCAAGAACTCTGCCAGTGTGAGCGGTAGCCTTGCGGGGAGGTCTCCGTGGAGGAAAGATGCCCGCAGCGACACGCAGAGCCCAACCCCCAGCGTTAAAAGCAATGCAAGCAGTAGCGCCAGCTCGCCTAAGTCTCAGCGTGGAAGACTTGCTCGTCAGGATGACAGGGGAAAGAACTCGCCCAAGGGTCAAAGATCGGTGAAGAAGTCTTCTGACCCAACCCCCAGCCAGATCGCAGCACAGAAAGCGCAGGAGAGTAAAGCAGCAGCAGCCAAAGCTGCCGGTACGTCAAGTTTCGGGTTTCGTCGTCAAGCAACCGGTTCCACCAATAGCATGAGAGGCGCTCCGACGAAAACAACAGGGCGGGCAACGATGGTGCAACCGAAGCAAGGCAGCGAGGCGGCCACACCTCAGGATGATACAGCGAAGCCATCTATGCACCTTCGAGCGGGGATACCACGTCCCGGACGCTCTACTGGGCCGGCAGGCTCCACCCGTAGCATGAATCGCCTGAGTGGAAGCAGCACAGCTAGTACCGACTCCAGGGTGAGCTCAATGGCTCCATCCGTAGGGAATACAGCACAGAAAGCAGATCATCCAAGCAGTGCGTCCGAGAAAACTGACACCACGCCAGTTGGGGACCCAAGAGCGGCCATGTCGGATTCTGAAGTCAAGGACAAAGCAAAGTCAAAGCACCCTGACATCTCGTCGCCAACCCTGAAGAGAATATTCGGAATCCGGGGATCGAATTCCAAGCAGCAGCCGGTCACGACAGCGCAGAACATGAAGAATACTACAATCATTTCCAACCCACACGCTACCTTCGAGAGCCAAGCAAAGGCTAAGAGAGACTCTCCCGTGCATCAGGAGAAGCAACAGAAGGACGCGAACGCGCCTTCGTCAAGTGCCAACGACACGGAAGGGATGTGCACGGCAACGTACATCCCGGGAGTGCCGGGATTCCGCAACGACCATTACCGTTCTTCGTCCAGCGTCACCTCACAACATTCCAATGCGTCCAGCCCGTGGGCTCAATATGGCGGTGGCAAGGTGGGTTCGATGGGAAGCATGTCTCACGGTGGCAGCCATGAGTCTATAGATTCAACAACTAGCGCGAGCTCGCATTCGCGTGGCATTCATCGCTTCTCACGGGACGGCCTGAACGTCAGCCAAGGTGGAATCCCCTTGGGAAGGTCAAACAGTCTCCGTTCCACCGTCTCCGAACAGTGTTATGTCACGAATCCCCACCAGAGGTTCATGAACGAGGAAACTTCCGCGTGGCTTAGGTCAAACTCTTATAGCAATGTTGTGCCTGAAACGAGCGAGCCGTACGTCGCGGAAACCCCAACTTCTCCCATGTCGACTGCCAGTGCCGGATCCTCACGATTCACCTACCCCCTGACTGCAGTGGATCCTGCCACGATGACAAATTCACCGTCATCGATGAGCATGAGTAGGTTGAGTACGGTCTCGAGTCCGGGATACGCCGGCCCGTACCCGGGGGTCGGCCCACAGGGAAGGCTCCGAGATGGGCAAAGCTGCATTTCATTAGACGAAAGGAGGCGGAGAAAGAACAGCGATGCAGATGAAAGTAAGTACAATGTATCATTTGCCTTTCTAAAGATGTCTTCATCTTTTGAATGTTGATACCTCAAATTCACCAAAATGGAGCAAAGGTATATAAGTAAATAGAAGACATTTGAAAGAAGGGTAAATGTCCCTACATAGCGCATTATCATGGACAAAAAGTACAGTCAAACCTGCCCAAGACGACCACCCAGGGGACCGGGGAAAAGCGGTCGATTTGGACAGGTGGTCGCTGAGAAGAGTATCGACTCAAAACATGCCCGATGCAAAGTATAAATGGTTTCCGTTGTGTTAAATGGCAAATAGCATACGCACTGCACGCACGCAAAGAAGCGAGGTCAAATATAACACGAACACTGTAAATTGTAAATCTAACCCCAAGCTTTTATCGAGCTTTTATACGATGCAGTGTTTTAAAGTTCAATATTTGTACACTAACGTTTTAGACAGTAAGGGAACTTTGATGCTGTCAGTTACCATACAAGCCTTTATGCGTCGCTGCGTTCTTGATCGCCGTATCTGAAATAACTATGGTGCACCTTTCGAATTCGATGCCCTGTACATCCCGATAGCGTACTTACCCACGGGTGAATGTATAGTGCAGTTTGACAAAAGCACTCACACAGATCTTTCAAAGTATGAGGCTATATACGTTTCAGCATTCGTTCACTTTATAATGATATATAACTTCTATAACAACTAAATTCGCATTTTCTTGACAACGAAATTTCCTCCCATATTACAGTAGACTGCCCCATCGACCCACCCATTGACCGCCGCCATCTTTATTCTAAACATAACATCGTAATGGCAGTCAAAATTCGACGCAAACTGGCCGATTTCGGCACAAAATCGCGCTAGTTATCATCAAAAATCGATGAAAACCTCAATTTTGAAAATGATGCGGTCGTTATGGGTCCCAATTTGGGCCGGTCGCGGTCGCGTTGGCCAGGTGGTCGTTGAGAAAAGGTCGCTTAATGCTTACGTCAATGGGAAAAAAAAATCGGGACCGAGAAAAATCGGTCGAAATGGCCAGGTGGTCGCTGAGAAGAGGTGGTCGCTCGGGCAGGTTTGACTGTATTTTAAGACCTTTTACAGGCACTTGTACTTCACTTGATTAATTTGGATGAATATGATATCAAAGATGAATGGAGACAACTGAACACCTTGAGGTAGATATCGTGTGAAGCATTTTTGCAGTGGTCTTCATTCCACCTTGAATTGTTACAGCTGAGAGCATATATACTGAATGTACAAACTTCAAACCGGATAGTGAGTGTGTGTGTGAGTGTGCGTTCAATGGGGACTTCTACTGGAAGTTATCTGAACTGCAGCTGATACAGTGACAAGTAAATGTTAACATCGGTGTCCTTGATTTCCCCAGTGCATGGATCCAACCTGTCCCTGGTGTCAAGTTCATCTTCCATCTACTCCACGGTAAGGACTTGTGATTTCTCTGAAGTGTTGTTACTTGTACTGGAGCATTGTATGTTTGACAAATACTCATCTTTGTTCTGTCTAACCTATAGTTTATCATCTCTACTAAATACAACAAGTTTTGACTAATGCAAATCATGTCATGCTAACTTTATTTTACTACATGAGTAGAAAAAATCAGGAGAGGAAACTAGATTTGAATTGAACATCTTTTTAGTTGCTGTTTGATGGAACCTATCTGAATATATGGGTTCTCAAAGGTGGCAAGGATTTTTACTTACCTTTTGTGGCCCCATGTGACCATTCTTCTGGACGACAATGCTAGATGTGATCTTCGTGATGGTGTAAATGGCTTTGAGGATTGCATCTGTCCTCAATATTGAGCACTTGATATTGTCCTTCCCACTAACAAATGTTGAAATATTTTCAACAATCATGAAGAAGTTTTGTCCCAGCCAGTCTTTTCAGTTGTCCCTGTAGTTCCAATTAGTTGGTAACTGAAAGACTCTGAAGTTTTGCAAGTTGTTCAATCACTGTCTTAGGCCTAGGAAAAAAAATGTTGTGTTTCCTGTTTCCCTACCTACCCTAGAAAAACCTGCCGACCCTAGACTTTTTTGGGGGGTGGGCAGAGGAGTCACAGTTTCCAGTTAGAATTTTTATTCAGCCTGCTTCCTATGGAAGCAAAAACACTGCTTGTCCTATCTTATGAAGGATAAATGTATCTATTGTGCACAAAATTAAAGTTTGACATTAAAAGAGAAGTGTCCTCATGCACTTCAGTTTACTTTGTTCGACTGTATTGTAATATGTATCACTAGAGTTTTGGCCAGCCAAAAAAAAATTACAAGAAAAAAAAGAAGATAATCCCTACCTACCGACCCTAATTTTTTCAGGACTGAAACAGGAAACACAACATTTTTTTTCCTAGGCCTTATCCTAGCTTCCCCTTTATTTCCCATCATCGCTCCAGGCCTTATACCTGTATGTTTCCCCAGTCTTTTCTCCTCCTGTTTTGAAGTTTTGGCTGTTGATCAATCCAGTCTTATCCTAACTTCCCCCTTATTTCCCAACATCTCTCCAGGCCACGTAATTGTATGTTTCCCTATCTGTTCTTGTCCTGTTTACTCCAGCCAGAAAGTTGAAGTTTTGCCGATTTATCCTAGCCTCTTCTTCATTTCCCACCATTGCTAGCTGCAGGCCATGTACCTGTATCTTTCTCTACCTGCTGTCCTTCTGTTTACTACAACCAGAAAGTTGAAGTTTTGCCGATTTATCCTAGCCTCTTCTTCATTTCCCATCATTGCTGCCGGCCATGTACCTGTATCTTTCTCTATATATCTGCTCTCCTTCTGTTTACTCCAGCCAGAAAGTTGAAGTTTTGCCAGTTGTTCCCTCCCACAGGGTGTTGGGTCTGACCAGAAATACCAGAAGTCGTTTTCCACCTGCTCCTCTAACCTTGATCTTGAGACTTACTGCTGTGCAGAAGTCTTGGCTCCAACCTCTGAGTGCAGGCAATGAACTTTCTGAACAATGGGTTCCTATTGTTCTTTTTCTTTTGATCAGTTTTGTACTTCTGTGTACTGTTGTGCACAAACTAATCATGTCAGTAGTACTCCTCATCAACAAGAACTGAGAAATCATTCAACATCAAGACTTTCAACCAATCTTTTTGCAAAACAATTTTTATTTGCAAACTGATCTTTAGTTGCAAAACAAATCTGCTACATGTAGATGATTCACTGCCTAAATGCAGTATCTCGCTTAAAGGCTATAAAGGCTACTCTGGGAAATGATTTGCATACCATGTCATCTATTGACATTTTATATTCTTGGACCGGTACCTTTCTATACATCGTCTGATTGGCATTATACTTCTGACTGCTTTTTTGGACTGAAACCTCCACTTCTCATTAAGTCTTGTTGAGGTAAGGAACAAGCCAGTATTTTCGCACATATCACTCCTCTAAACTTTAAAGAATGTTGAGCTCCAGAATTTACCACACCCCGAGGATTATCTGATCTTACATGGGACTTGAACCCTTGACCTCTGATCCATCAGGAGTGTGGTAACAAGGCTCTCCTCTCTAGCTCCCCTTCCACCTGTTTAAAACTTTCAGGATCACTTTTTCTCTCCGATGACAAGAGAAAAACAGCTGCTCAGATTAAGCCAATAATCTAGTGGTTTGGACTGTCAGAGATCTAGCATTTCCTGATATATTTTCCTGTCTTGTCTGGTGAAATAAACTGAGTCACTGACAGAGGGAAAACAGCCCTAGTGACTCTCTGGTTTCTAAAAGTCCTTCCACAAAGACCCTCTGAATGTTGAGTCAATGATTAGAGCTGGTAAAAAACAAAGTTACTGTTATAAAGGTTTAAATTTTACCTTTTTCCATTGTGAAAACACCATGAACCTAATAGTGATGACAGTATAGCCATCTACTATTTTGTCTAAAGAAAATACCAGTGTCTCACTGAAAAGTTACTTTGGTTAGTTTGGCATACCATATTATCATTGGACACAAGTTCCTTGGTTTTCTTGGTACTAACTTGCTCGCAAGTAAACATGCTTTTCTAAAACTTATCGTCCATTTTCCCCATAGCACACATCTAAAATGTTGATTTCATGTTCCTACAGATTTTAAACTTAGAAAAAAAAGAGCCCGTTAACTGCTGACTACAAGCATAGATTAAGACGGGATTACATGATAACTCCCTTAATACTCCAAGAATGTTTAGCCTTTCCGGAGGGTGCAGGGTTAGCTAGGAGGAGCTTGGAGCTATGTTCAAAGATTGTCTGTTCAATCTCTTGCTGTAGGCTACTAATCTATCTTTTAACCTTAGCTTCTGCCCCTATTTGCACTTAAACAGAGGTGACAGGTTGAAACAATTGCAGAAGCAACATTTACCTCAATCTGGTTGTGGAAAATTGCAGGGCAAATGAAACCTGACATGTGCGTTGATGCAGAAAAGCAGTTGTTTATAACTGTTAGAAGTTGACGGGTTGAGAAATTGAGGTTTCAAACTTTGACATCATGATAACCATTTGGTTAGAAGCTGTGGTGTTTTGGGCCCTCCCCCTTACACTATCTTATCATTACCCTTGACAGTGACACCTGCTAAACACTGTTTTGAACTGATCTAACAGTTGGCTTGTCTACACCCCCACTTTCTTAAGTGTATCCAGTTTCTCTCTGGCTCCCGAAATTTATGATAAGAAGAGATTCTGTCAGATGATGAAAGTTTTCAGCAGGCTGCTTTTCAATGAGAAGCAGAAGCTAAGTCTGGATCAGGTCTTGTACAGGGCGATAGTGCAGGAACTGTGATAAGATATGCCTTTGAGACCTCTTATTTCTTAACTCACAGTCTTACAACTTTGATATCAGACATTTTTGTGAAGATACCAATTGCTCATAATCTCCCGCAAGTTTGAGGGTTCAAAGAGCATCTTGACATGCTAGATATCGAAGGTGTAACATGTTGAACGAAAACTTTTTTTGAGAGTTTCTTTTACACAAATGAGCTGTACTTCTGTAAAAGTTTTGTATGTTTTGTAAAGAAAGGGTTGCAAATTTCACTGAGTTCCTGAATGGATTTTTCTTGACATGCAAAATTGAGATGTTACAAGACATATTTAACTACGCTTATAAACTTGCCTCAACTCAGTAGATCTCTGAAAAACTGAGAAACTCTGCATGCGAACAAAGATTCTAAATAAAAGCAAAAGCACATACATTAGTACTCATGGAAAAATGTAGTCACTTTGTCCTGAAGGGCTGTGGAATTTACAAAGAGCTTATTGTGCAATCCAGTTGGCTGCATGACATATCTCTGTAGGCACCTTTCTCTTCTCCCAACTATTCAAGCTATGTGCCATTTTCTTTCACCACCGAAAGTGAAGTGGTCACTTGGGAGAAATGTCTGTCTTCTCCAGACAGTGGAAGACAGAAGTATTCCCTAAGTATGCCAGTTGAAGTCTTGTTTATTTTCCTGTTGGGGCTACATTCACGCATGGTGATCATTCAAGTACACCAAGACAGTATATACTAAAACAGACTTTTCCCAAAAAAATATGCATTGTGCTTATTCAAGCACACAGACATTATAAAGTAAATCAGACCTTTTCCTAAAAAAAAATCATTGAATCAATTTCAACGGATTAATTTTGCCAGTGGCTACTTTGGAAGAAAGGGACTTTCTTTCAAGAAAGCAGCTTTTTTAAGACAGTATATACTAAAACAGACTTTTCCAAAAAAAAATATGCATTGTGCTTATTCAAGCACACTGACAGTATATAGATTATAGTAAAACAGACATGTTTCCTAAAAAAATCCTTGAATCAGCCTCAACAGTTTAATTCGCATATGGCTGCTTTGGAAAAAAGACTTTTTCAAGAAAGCAGCTTTTTTAAGTGGCTTTTAAAGCTTGTATGTATTTATAGGAACCTTAAATAGACTGCAACGTTTTTGCCAAAATAGTAGATTGGTTTTGTATTTCAACAAACCAATAAACAATGTCAGCTTTCAACCAAGGTGGCCTTTCAGCAAAGTTTTTCTTTCCCCTTCCTTTATTCACTCTGTCATTTCCTTTATTGCATACGGCAAAATTCAATACAGGGTGAGTTTTCCTTCAGTGAGTCTGTTTATTTGTGCAATATTTGCCATAACAAGGTAGTTTGAACTGGGTCAGCCCATGTCTTCTTGGGTTGGAGCCGTCAAGGGTGCTTTTAGACAGGTGTAAAACAAGGAGTGGGGACTTGAGTGGTTACTTATGGCTCTATGTTATGCAACAGTTTTTGTGAAACCATTTCCTGGGTTTTCAGATATGGAGAGGTAGCTGGAAGTCTGATATTTTCCTTCCTTTTTTTCTCAGAATTCGCTAAGTTTGTATAAGGTGCAATGAATAATCAATGGTACATCACTTTCAAACTTCATGGAAATGAAGACCTTAATACTTATTGTGATATTCATATACATATGAGAAATCTTTTGCAAAACATGATATCTACAAAGTTTGTTGATACAGCCATGTATTAAACAAAACCTATTTAAATTTTTATACTTTGAACACCATTTACCATTTGACATGTTTTGTCATTGGTGATTATTGGTACATTTATAGATACAACCAATAAATGAATCAATAGTGGTACATTGAACGTTATATTGGTATGGTCTTCATTTCATACACATTTGTCATCACTTCAGAAGACCCAGTGTTGGTCATCTGACAACATCATGACAGAAATTTATTTGTGTCCCCACCCCCTACCCCATAACCCCCTCCCCCACCACTGATAGCATCTCTGAGATGTTGTCATGGAGAGTTATCTGTGACTGGGCAGAACATCTCACCTGCTGGGGCTGTCAATCACCTGTCCCCAGGAGCCGTTAGCGTAAACAGTGTGGGACTTGTCTGTCAGGAACCTGGTCAAAATAGGAAGTCCCTGGAATGTGTCCCCTCTTGTTGTGTCAACTCTCTGTTATGTCTGGAGGGTTCTTGGTTAGACTGTCAAGAGGCGTCTGTCAGTGCCCATCGTCCATCATGGTTGGCTGGCTGAAGTCAAACTTGCTGTCCTCTTTTCTTGTGTCTTTTCTCCTACCTGCCTACCAATTCTGGTTCTTGGATAGACTGTCAAGTGGCATCTGTCAGTGCCCATAGTCCATCATGGTTGGCTGGCTGAAGCTTGAGTGATGGGTTCTTCTCAGTCATACCTTTCCAGTGTCCCTCTGCTCTTCTTCTTGGTATCACCTTGATATGTGCTCTCTTCCTGCCCTCTTCTTGTTTTTCCTCCTACCTGCCTACCATTTCTAGTTCTCCCTGTCTTTTCCTCTTCCATTTATTTCACCCCAGATCCTCACCTTTCCTGCAACATACCAGCACTTCTCTTTTCTTCTCCTTCTTTCATTCTTCTACATCTTTCATTTGATTATACCATACTGGTACCTGAAACCACCTGTTTCCTGTACATCTTTTTTCATCCATCTCTTCTTTCATACATTTTAATCTTTTATATATCCTACTGTGCCCTGTATTTCCTTTTGGCACAAATTGACCACCTGTCATTTCCCTTTCTTGACAATTTCCCGTTTTCAGTGGGAAACCCTGTTTCACAAGTCTTCCATAATCCAAGAACTAGGAGTGCCACATTAAAATGACAAGGACTTAGTAAAGACACCAGTTAGTTTTGATTCCAGAATTCTGAGGTTTCTGTTTATTTGATTTGTGTGTTGTGGTACCCTCCTATAAGATCTAATTACCTTCGAAAAACTTTGCCTCCCACGAACTGTAGTCTTAAGGCTTGAAACATAAAGATAACACCAGCAAAAGACTTCAATCAAGGTAGAACTCTGGTTGGACTCTGCTGTATAGTGGCATTTATCTATTCTCGTCAAATACTGATCAAAACTGCAGGTGTAACAGTGCATTGTGGTGTTTACTACAAGGGCAAAGGTCCTAATAGGTGAAATTTGTAAATGCAGGTCTGTTCCTTAGATTTAGACCTAATTTACAGATATTGTGGCAAAAAAAAAGCCTCATTCCATGACAAAGACTGGACTTGTCAGTCAAAACTTTGGTCTGATTTTGAACATTGTAGAATAATTTACTTTGCTTAAGAAAGAAAAGAAAAACTTGTTGCTAGCTGTCAGGTTTCATCCATGGTGTAGGTCCAGGTTGATGATTACAGGTAATTATATAGTCATCAGTGATTAATCCATCCCTTCCACCTGACACAAAAGACTTGTTTCCACCCAGCCTGAGGCTGAATTCCTGTGATTATCATACATTGTCAGTGTTCAGCAAGGTTTTTATAATACTGCCACTTGAAAAAAAATGCTAATACGCACATAAAACAGGGTTGATTTTATGGTAATTTTTGGCAACTAAAATGTGTAAATGATATACAAGTGAGGCTTTTTTGTCATAGGATTTTTTACAACAAGTGGTCAGTTTACAAAATTAGTAGGGCTCATGATAAGTCACAACTTCATATATATATTATGTCACAGGCTTGCAAGCATTGTTGAAGAATTATTGAAAAGATTTTTTTTTCATCACCTTTGCCAAAAGGTCAAATCAAAGCAAGGAGAGACATATAAAATGTTCCTAAAAAGTGGACAGGTTGAAACTACTTCCGGATGGATCTATTAATGCAGATAAGGGATGAACAGCAGGTAGACATGCAGCTATTCCTGTAGGACTTCCTATCAACTGATATCTGTTACACACAGGAAATCATAAGGGTGCTCCAGGTGTGGGTGGGTTGGAGGGAAATGACATCTGGGAACAAGATGTTCAACAGCCCTCATGCTACACAGTAATTGTGCCTGTCAAAACAAATTAGTGTTAGGATATTTTTAGAAATGGAAAAATGCTCTGTTGAGACTAGATGCAGAAGACATTCTGTTACGCAGTTATTTGATAGAATTTCAACGTATTATAAACGGTAATTTTGTGATTCTAAAACATGAAAAATGATACACAGTCTTAAAACTGTTTGCTAAATTGCTAATATCGTCTTATCTCAAAGTAGATATAGAGAGGACAGATCGTAATATATCTCTAGTTCTCATGTCCCAGACCACTCTGCCTTTCTTGAGAAATGCCAAGTTCTCTGGGAGCTTGTGAAATATTCTTATTTTGCTTCCCTACCTCTGCTTGGAGATTAGTTATCATCATCTGAAGCTACTGTCATTCTGATTCTCCACCGTGCCTTCTTGATCTTGCCTGTTCTTGTTTGACAACTATGATGAGCAGGTGTCCAGCGAACAATGCCTGCTCTCTTCCTGTCAAAAACCAAGGAATATCGTGTAAAATTCACAACAATGGAACAGTCTTTCAATTTGAAATACAAGATGTTTTGCACAATAGAAGACAGGATATCCTTGAGCACGTAATGAGGCAAAACTCTCACAAAGCATTTCAAAAGGGAAGGATTGGCAGGATTTGAATGTTGCACTTGATAAGCCCATAATGCCCTGCAAGGTTTATACCTGTCCTTTCCTATAATCAAATCATCCCCCTTGGAGATAAAAAGATTAGAAACACCCTTTTTGTTAACCTTGACTGTAAATACGTCTTTCTGTACTTTTATCCAGAAAATTAGTGCTAATCGGCAGACATGACACACGTCCTTGAGTGACCTAACTGTATGAAGGTCATCTTTCCAAATTCTATTTGAAAACAAAGCGGTCGACCGGTCTACCTTTGACTTTGGCTCTATGAAATGATATTGTCATACGACACCATTTTCTTTAACTTTCTGTAATCACATTGCTTGTTCGACCTTGCAGTAGGCAGTTGTAAGCGCCACAAGGGACAAAAAATTTCCAAAGCGGCCTCTTTGTAAGAAAAATTACCACGGACACATAAAAAGGGCCCTGCCCACTCCCTTATGTTCCAGGGGGATAGAGTGTCATCGGTGCACAATGGAGTCTGGTCCCACGTGCAAGTAGCGCAGACAGGTGTATTGTGTGAGGGATGTTACCTAGTAAAGGTGTTGAGGGCTCAGGTAATATGAGCTGTGATAAAGGGGTGTTCTCATGAGGACAGGGGTATGCATACTCCTGGGACCTGTGGGTCGTACCATCTGCTCTGATAGGGATGTGCAAAATGTTAACATCATAGTTGTGAGTTGAATACAAATGATCATGTCATAATCGACATTTTGAACCTTAAGATCATAAGAAAATGTATGATAATGTATTATTAGGCAACTACGTCTTTTATCACCGAGTATCAGAAATGTTTAAAAAGAAGAGCTGCCCCCTTGGATTAAAAGTGGAATGTCCCATTCAAAAGTGGGAGGAGAGGTTTTTAAGTGTTGACCAATGGGCTTGGAGCTGTTGTCATGCGGATTAAAACCTTGCTCTATCCCCGCCATCTATCACAACCTGTGGTGCATTAGTTTGGCAAGGAGGTGACACAGGAAAGTCAGAGGTGCTAGTTGGAGAGTGAGCTAGAGAGAGGGGGATTTTCGCAGGAGATTTCGTGAGTCAAAATGCACGTGGTCGCTGGGATAGGGATTCCCCTGTCAGAGGTAAAGGTTAGAAACCATCTGTTGTGCTCTGTTGTGGACCCAGAGTTGCATGTGATACAGAGAGTATACTGGTTTCCTGTGCTGAGGTATTTTTGTGGTGGTAAAATCCTTGAGTGATGGGCTCTGTGCATGCCAACTCAGGCCAGGAATTCCCTGTCTTTATCATTACCAGATTTGGTCACATGATGCTGCCTTCTATTTATTTACAGTTTGGTTGGTTTCTTCTGTGGGCGGAGGAAGGATTTCTTCCTGCAGAGTTTACCCCAGGCCTAGTTAGCCATGAAATTGTCTATCCAGCTCCCAACACTTGTTATAACAAAGTCTGTGCATCTTTCTGCCAGATGTTATCGAGATAAAAACGCAGACACTTACTCCAGGCAGTGTCATTGTTTCCCCGTCTTTTCCATTTGCTCCATTATTTGTGATTCGGCTCCAGTCAGGCAGCGCAGCCACACAAAGGCCACTCAAAGGCAGCAGCAACAAGGCTTTATTTCTCCACTAAAGAAATCCTGTTTTTTTGTTGTGTTCAAACAAGCTTACGTTTAGTCAGTGGTTACTGTGGCTCAATACTCAAGGAACTGCTGACAGCTTCGTCAACATGGTATTTTTTCCATCTTAGTTTGGGTGAAAATTTTCCACTTTTATGTTTCTTGTAATTTTGTAGAACTGTGGGGAATTTTGTTTGAACCTTTGTGTTTATTGCCAGGCTTTGAATATGGTAGGGTGTTCAAAGGGTAGGCACTTCTTTGATCTCTGGTATCAAAAAGGTGTCACTGGTGTATCTGTGGTATGTGATGTAGTAAATCTCCTTTTCCATTACAGCATCCATATTGAGACCTCTTGCTTATCCATTTTTCTTGCATGTGGCACTGTTGTTATTAGAATATTCAATGTCTATAACCCACTACACAGAAAACTATTTCATCTCTAATGACATCTAACATTTCACAATTTTTGTTTGTTGTAATTTTGGTGTATGTGAATGGAGAGCTGTGTTTCCTCCAGACTGTGGCTAATTAGTGCTGGTTAATCAGTACTTAATCTCCCCCACCCTGAGCTAATTATCCGAACCATCTTGTGCACAATCTGCTGCTACATTCACTCTAATCCTATTGTTTCACACGTAACAATAGGGTGTGAAAAGGTGTGAATTCCTGGAGTTGTCATTGTCCGCTTTTTTTCTGACTAATCTGCTGTTTACAAACTGTTGCTTTTGTCTTTGTTCTTTCCTTTTACCTACGCAGCCTGAGTTTGATGTGGAGGTGACAAATTTTTCACTTTGGTTGATGGACATTTGTTGTTTTGCATGAAGAACTATGAATTGTTTTATGCATGTCTTGTTTGTCAGAATTTGTTGTTTGTTGTCCATTATACTCTTGTTATCTCTTAATGCTATGTTTGCATTCAATCGTTTATCATTCAGCATTATCAGTTTCATTTTCTTCTTCTAACAGTAAGATAGCATGTAAACCCTTCCGTCCATTGTCACCTGGTAATGTTGCAATTTGTATGTATAAAGCAGCATTTCTATCGACTGATCGTCGTGAAAAGTCTACCATTTTACAGTCAACATCATTGTGATAAATAAAAGCAAGATTCAGACTGAAATTTCCATCCAGACTTCTCAGCTGACCCATTTCTTTTCAATTGCTGGTCCGGCATCTGTCTGGTGCCACAAAAAATTACAATATCCTAAAAAAATTCCACCTTTCACGATAAAAATGCAAAGATTGTAGGGTGCACTGCTGGGAAATTATACGTTTCTCCTGACCAACTGTCTCGTAACGGGGTCAAATGTCACTGCACATGCACCTGGCCTTCTATACAAAGACTTTCTCGCTAATTTTCTTGCCTTTTTCTGTGTTTTGCAGCCGGAGGACAAGAAAGAGCAGGAGGTATGTATAGCTACAGTCGTTCTGTATTGTCTGTGTCTTTACAAACTGTACATTCTGCACTGGGCTGGAATAAATGGCTTTCTGTCAACCAGCTTCCAAGAGCTTGTAAGAGAAGAAACGAGATAATGATTCGGCTTTCTTTAATCCACTGTTTGTACACAGCTGAATATAATGCAAATATCCAGGCAGCAAAATCCTATAGACCTGCTGGACCGTGCACTGAAAGATCATGTGGCAGACAAACCAGCAAGTTGAAAGAGAACATTTAGTTGAAAGAGAACATAAAGACAGTTGTTTCCTACTCCTAGTCTCTACCAGACTGACTAGTCAAGTCAAGACTATGCTTGCCATTTCAAATATAGGGAGAATGGTTTACCAGGGGAGTTTTGCTACCAGAGGAGTCGGTCGGCAGAGGGAAAAATGAACCTTAGGGTGGACTGACTCCTCTGGCCAATTTCCCAATTTTTTTTTGCCGAATTCTACGATCCTTGCACCCCTGTAGGAAAGTCTGGTGGAAGCTTGTTGTTTCCTACCTTCAGAATTGCCATCCAGAAAGCCCTACTTTGAGGGAAGCCCTTTTATGCCCTTTGTTTGGAAGGAGAAATCATTTTTGACATCAGCTAGACAAATGTGCCTTCTGTAATAGGTGTCAAGACACGTCTTCAAGAAACTACAAAACTCAGCGTGAAGGCCTTTCACTGATGTAATGGACTCCAGTCACAAGTTTTGTCTAAGAATCTTCTTAGAAGCATTAGGGTGACAACACAGGTTAATAGAAATCCTAAAGGCTGTCAACTTGTTTTAGCAGAAAGCCTTTAAAAAAGGTTTCGCTATCCTTCTTGCTGACCCCAATTATGAAATGATATAACAGAGATGAAGCAAATGTAGGCAAGGACATTGATCTGTGGCTTGGCAGCTAGACTAATGTGCCTTCTGTAATGTATACATGTCTTGGAGAAAGGCACAAAACTCAGCATGAAGGCCTTTCACTGATGTAATGGACTCCAGTCACAAGTTTTGCCTGGACCTTCTTAGAAGCATTAGGGTGACAACACAGGTTAATAGAAATCCTAAAGGCTGTCAACTTGTTTCAGTAGAAAGCCTCCAAAAAGATTTCATGCTCTTCTTGCTGACCCCAATTATGAAATGATACAACAAAGATGAAGCAAATGTAGGCAAGGACATTTATCTGTGGCTTGGCTCATAGGGTTGGTGATTGTTGGAAGGTTAAAATGTACCTCCATGTATTTCCCTACTCTCCAAGCAGAGGTTAGGCTCCGGCTGTGTTTTAGTCATTTTTATCGAGCTTTCTATTTTGTATTGTATCTTGTATTGTAAAAACTGGCGGACTTCAAGAAACAATTGACAGAATAGAAAGCCTGATAGAAATGACTAAAAAAAACATATACAATATCAGTAGAGACATGATTCCAATGAAATGACCAGAAGTGAACATTGTTTGACCTTGAAGGTAACTCAAGGCAGTTAGGGCCTATGGCATGTGGTAATGGCGACAAAATACACGTTTGAACATGACCTTCACACCATTAGGAAAAGCTCTGGGATTGAATTCTATATCATTGAATGAATAATTTAGCCAGGTAAAGCACAATGATCACTACTTTTATGCTGGAGGCCGATTTATTATGTTGTAAAAGAAGTTTAGAAAGTTGCTGAGGCGTGAGATATTGCCCAGATGGTGTCACGCAAAAACGCCAGGGTGGGTTTGCACGGTCATGGTTGAATTCTGTGGGCCACCATGCAAGATGAAAAATTCAGCACCCCTTTGTTGTAGTGTGTATCATCACACCTGTTTCAGTTGAAGAAGTAATCTTGCATATTCGCTTCTTGAGACACAAAAAATCCATTCTTGCAGGTTGAAAGGCTTCAGAGTTATCGATATTTGCAAACTTTTAGAAAGTTAAACCAGCTCCAGATGGAAAAGGTCAATGTCAAGTGATTGATACATTCATTTTTCCTTGCAAAGGGGGTTTAAAAATTCATAATGTCAGGGGGGTTAAATACTAGTGCAAATTGTTGATGGATGTAGCTTGAGAATTTGTCTGACAGCTCTATGTAATTATGGGGGTCAAAAATGATAGATGGATAGTGGTCGACAACTTGAACAAGACAATGTTTTCCCCTAAAACAGTTTTGGGGGAAAACAGATAGCAGAAGTCCATTTAACGTTATCAGGTCTTGTAGTCACTCAAAATCATCAGTGATTACAGGAGTATAGGATGCACTGTTTGCTTCCCATCCCATCTGTAAGATTCATCCATATCTGCCATCCCTGAAAATATCTTCCAGTTTAGAGCCAGAAGTACAAATATTTACAGCGTTTCCTTGACCTTCAGTTGCGTTTTTCACCCTTGAAGGTCGCTCCACTCTTTTTTGTTCCATACATGATGTATGCCCACTAATGACTTTGCTCTTGTTGAGCACATATGGTTTTAGGGCTTGAAATAGGATTATGCAGATTATGCAAATCAGCATCAGGCCCATTTATGAGGATTAACACCTGATAGTAGGATTTGGAGGGATTAGAGCCTTCCAACACTTTTAAGGCTGCCCTAGCACGGAACCTTTAGAGTGGCATTTCCATCATCCCATCCCAAAATTTCGAAATTCTAGGAGAGAAGATCCCCCTAATACTAGATGCGACAGCTCTTAATCCATCATAAGTAGTATTTTTTTAGAAGAATTTGATCCAAAATAAATCTGTGATCGTTTTCTGAAGTTTTAATCCAGACCAAATGTCTTGACCATTTTTGTTTCACATTCATTCTTGATCGATTCTCTCAAAATCAAAAAAGGAAGGCCGCTGTTTTTAGAGCTTCAAGTTGATCTTAGTCTGTGTAACACAAACTCCGCTGTCCAGGGCTGTAACTGGCCCCTCTAGGGGGCTGACGGATGTTTGGCGGGCTGCTATAAGCGAGAGTTAATCTGGCTAAAGTTGATCTTTGGTTCAAAATTTACTGGGTATGCCCCAGTGCTGATGAAAAGTATTGTACATTTATGACCTCATCTGCAGCTCATAATCTTCTGTACAAGAGCAACAGGTGTTCTAGTCCAGAGAAAAATCACTTGCTACTGTGTAGAAATAACAGATGCAAAATCTCATTTCC
The DNA here is from genome assembly GCF_000003815.2 of Branchiostoma floridae. NCBI lineage: Eukaryota > Metazoa > Chordata > Leptocardii > Amphioxiformes > Branchiostomatidae > Branchiostoma > Branchiostoma floridae. Next base: position 10,195,359 of record NC_049997.1, read on the forward strand.
TGTTATCAAGTATGGGTACCTTGCCAGGTGCTCTTTTCATTTTATTTGACAGCTCAAATTTTCGTGGGAAAGCGATTTGAAGTCTTTGCCACCTGTGAACAAGCTCAGAAACGATACACGTGCAAAAACTGCGGAGATCTTGCCGGGATTACTGTTCATTGTGTCTTTTCACCACCTCTCACCATTATCTGTATCCAAACTTTGCCAGCTTTCCGTCCTCTAACGCTACCTTTGACAAATATTGAATCATGCTGGCTTTACAGACACAAAGAGGTTCGTCTGGCCTCAATGTCACAGAGTCATGCCAGCTATGCCACTGCCAAATTCTGCCCTGAAGCTAGGATACAAGTGGGGGCTTTGAGCGATCCCCTGAGTGAATGGGAGTTCTTGGTGAATTACTGTAGCAGTTTTGTGGAGTGGAGGAAATGGCTGGGGAGAGACGGGCTGTTTGTGTGAGGGATGAGGTCATGAAATATACATATGACATGATATGCAGAGCTTTGTGCTGTTAGAAGAGGCCAGCTATGGTCTTCTCGTTCATTGTATCTCATCTTGTTTATTCATGTAACTATTTGACCACTAAAGATCTGACAACCATAGCCTCCATGCTCTCATAAAGGCAGAAAGAGTTGCTCAAAAGTCATTTATGAAAACTTAGAATATTGATAGGAAAGTAGACATTGCTTTGAAAGTAATCTTATAATTTAATTTGATATAATATATAATAATATAATATTTATATGATATTCTTTTTTTCCCCAACTAGTGTCAAATCTTCAAAACAAACAAAAAATTCTGCATATTCATTTGATATAAAGTTCTGTCAAGAGAATTTCAGCATGACCTTTTGTCCATCTGTGACCTCCATTCCTCTCTGGGACAGCTCAAAGTGCTTTAAAAAAGAAACCCAATTTATTTATCTGCATTACTGATCAGATTATATGGTAGAGATACATCAAATTGTCCCTCTATCCTTATTTAGATATTCAAGATAATCATTTAGTCACCTACATTTGATGATACACTACTTTATTCTAGGACAGTTTGAAGGGCAAACGGCTTTCCCCCCTCCCCACCCTTTGGGTGCATTGGTGTCTGGAAGTACATTGCCAAGCACTATCCAAATGTACTGTAAAGAAAGCAGAAATGTTCTCAATGATTTTGTTTCACAAAAATAGAGTGCTCACAGTGGTTTTAAAATCTGCTGCGACTGCCCTGAAGAGTTGTTCTGTTAAGTCACATGTTCGCTTTAAGTTCGCATTGAAGAGGTCACCTGGAAACCTACGAACATTTTTAGAAAATGCAAAAATTTCACCTTTTACAGTATTCAAAACTGTATACACAGAGCACTTCTTAACACATCCGTCGGCAAATCTTTTGTCCAAACCACTCTTTGTAACCTCTGGGAGAGAGTCCAATGATTACTGGGGACAGAAGAGCACTGACAAAGCCCTGTTGACCTTCAACGACCTTGTAGTTTACCTTAAGTCAGTCAACCCTGGCAGAAGGAGGAGCGTAAAAACTCCAAAGGCAGAAAAGACTGTGGTTGATAGATGGGTAGATACACAATGAAAAATAGGGCAGGTGGCTGGCACATTGTTGAAAACGAACAATTCAAAAAGTATATTATCATGGCTGTTGTGTGAATACACAGAGAGTGCATGATGTAGAACTAGAAGCAGTGGTTGTCTTTAGTGTAGACTGTTCTAATGCAGTAGTGCAAATTTTGATGGAATGATGCTTTCCCACCATACGTTAATAGGCAGCTTAGTAGTGCGCTCTTCAGAAACAAACTTTTCATCTGCACATGACTTGGTCATCTCTTTACTGAAGCAAGAAAGTTAGTCTCAACATTTTAGAGGCAAAGCTCCTGATCACAAAGGAGAAATCGTGAGCTAGTTTTGCTTCATCATGAAAATAAAAAGTTCTGTTTCAAGGATTGAGTGGCCATTGCTTGACCAAGGGAAAACTTGACTAGAAATACAGGCATAGTCAAACTAATACTGTATATGATACACAGCTGAAATACCCAAAGGGCTAAACCTTATGAACAAACCATATCCCAGATGACCAATGCTTGACAGATGAAGCCATGGAATTGATCTCTGAAATAGAGCAATGGTCAAACTGTAACGTATGATATTTGATATCCAATTGAAAGCCCTAAAATTTTTTTAACCAATCACATTCAAGATAACCAATGATTGACAGGTAAAGGTCATGACCCACCTGTTGTGTATGAAGTTTGATTGACAAGTGATTGGCAGGTGGAGTCCCTAATACCCCCTTGTTGTTGGTTGTATTTTCAGATTGGGACTGTAAGAGGCCCCTACATGGTAAAGAACTTCACCTTGCCTCAGCATGAGCATTTTATTTACCCGAATTAATAATAATAACAAACAATTTGCAGTTTTTCGTTTGCACTGAATCACTGGTGGAAGACCGTCATTTTACCTCCTCATTTTTATATATATCACAGGTCTTATTAAAACGTCTACCCAAACAGGGAGTAGATCTAGGTTATGCTGGTGGGGTGCACTTCTTTTGTTGCTGCCTGCTTTTGCATTTTGATGCTACTAATGATGGCTTTTGCAACATGCCTCTTTATTTGACTAGATGACCACATAGCAGCATATACCATAATGCTAACAGACATATCAATTTGCGTTTTTAACCACAATAAAACTTGCAATCTCTACAGATATATTTTGTATTTTGTCTAATAGCTTGATATACAAACCTCTTGCCCTGCAGAGTATCTTTCCTCCTCTCCACTAATAGAGAGAGGACAGAAGAAACTCAGCAGCTATAGTAGGTTTGGATACCAGGCTAATTTTGTGAGTGATTGTACACTTACTTTTAAAGAAGTTTATTGCTATAATTCGGATTGCCATGATGTAACCTTCTCTTTGTTAATGTCTGCCAAAAAATGGTAGGAGCACAATGGGGAATAGACTAAAATGCAGAGAATATGCTGGTACAGAGTGCAATGATTAAAAGTTACTGAATGAAGCTTTATAACTTTCAATGATCAAAAATATTCTCATTCAGGGTTGTCCTGCCAATTTTAGTACATATACAATGTAGTAGTTGACAGACAAGGAGGATATTTAACAGAATTTTTGCAATTTGGAATGGGCTAAGAGAAGACCAGAAAACTTCCATTTTAGACCCTTCAGCTTCCAAAACTTTTCAGCAAAGCTATGTGGTACCTGTATATCTAACACCTGAGGGGCAACCTGTTGTTTGCTACAGATCCGGAAACTACGGAGAGAGCTGGACCAGTCTCAGGAGAAGGTCGCCACTCTGTCCACCCAGCTCACCACTAATGTAAGTCATGAAACTTCTCTAGCCTTTAAAGATGTAATTTGGATGCTGCGATGTGCTGCTTTTTTGTCCATGAAAATGACGACGTCTAGTTTCCTTGGGGTTTATGGGTTGGGCTGTCTGAGTGGATAAGTAACAGGTATGTCTGATGCGTGCTTGGAATGCTTTCTGGCACTGCTGACAAGGGAATGGTGGTGGTATTTAAAGATTTGCTGGTGTTGAGAATACATACAGAAGTGGGGTAGAAGACATTCTTGTGTTGCAGTCCTCAGAGCAGTGACAGGGACTGGAAGGATGATGAAACGATTCTCTGGCACGGTGGAAAGGTGCCTTACTTTTCTTGCTTTGAGTCAGAAATCCAGTTTGTTCTTGAGATCAGTTCCATTAACAGATAGTCTTTTATGTATGAAGGGGGAACTCGAACCTATCATAAAGTCCAGTCTGACCTTAAAGTGACCTGAGCTAAATGCCTCTTATGTAGCCACAAGCCATGGATTATGGGTCTCCACATTTCATCAGGATGGTTCAGAAGGTATCTGTTTGCCGACGCCAGTCTGGCTACGGTGCCGGAACGATGTCTCCTCGCCTGATGTCCTCTTCCAAATCATCCCATCTTTCCTGTATGGCTTATTAAGGAAGCCATTAAAGTATCTGTTGAATAGCAATGAAGAAGTTGATGCAGAAACAGTGGAGTCCTCTTCCAAATCATTCCATCTTTCCTGTATGGCTTATTAAGAAAGCCATTAAAGTATCTGTTGAATAGCAATGAAGAAGTTGATGCAGAAACAGCATACAGAGTCTACAATGTAATTGCTTTCCTAGACTAATGGAGGAAAATTTGAGTAATGGATGTTGTTTACTAGACTCTTGTATTCAGGGTAAACCATAATATTGATGATATCTTCCTGCTCCATATGGTATCTGCCCATAAGGCCACACCAATTTAATTTCTTGGTTCACGGATTTTTTCATAAAAAATATGGAGCGAGAGGGCGAAATAAAAATAAAAATTGTAAAATAGTTGGGGTAATTTTGGTAACGGCTAATCCAAAACATAAAGAAAAAAAGTTTTCAGCTTGAAAAAAGTACAAAAACACTATTTTTGTACAGTAACAGCACCTGTACCCACACTTTAAGGAGCTTATAATATAAAGGCCAATTTGCTGCACCAGAAAGTTGGTGAATGGTTTCATTAATGGTGAAAATTTGCTGAGTGGTAATTTTTATTTTTATTTTTTTTCCCAAAAAATAGGAGCGAGCGAATCCGTGAACCAAGAAATTAAATCGGTGTGGCCTAACCGAGGAAGTTTTTGTCTATTATACTGTTGATATATCCAGATTTAGGGCATTGATATACTAAGCATCAAAAATTCATGTCTGTAAAAGAAAGGATACAGTGCAGCAAGCCAAGCATCATATCATCAAAACTGCCCAAGAAAACCACTTGAGGGACTGGTAGAATTTGGTCTATGTGGACAGGTCACTATAGAAAGGGTTCTTAATGCTTGTGCCAATGGGTACTTGTAAGCTTGCTCTTTGGTCTATGTGGATGTGAAAGTACCAGAACTTGAAAGTAATAATTGAAAGTAGCAGGACACTGTTAGGATGTTTCTGTTCAAAATTACCACAACATCCACAAGCACCTAGGTTGTCTTCTGTCTAAACCTGTAGTGCTTGTGCCATTGCAGAAGACTTAACTAGTATCTGTTGCTGTAGTGATATTGGCTGAAAACTTTTTTTTCTATATTAGGTTTGTAGGGCCTTCATGAAGATGAAGATCGGCCCATAGCGATAACTGTAGCATTAATTCTCCCTAAGTCAGAAGCATCAAGCTTGACTTCACTGACTCAATAGGCGAAGCAGGGTCTCTTTTCAAAGTTACAAATATGAGTGTAGGGAAACTTTATACTTTGTCACAGTTTGACCGTCATGGAACTCAAAGCTAACGTATTGCCTGCTGTAGAGCCATATGTCTTCACAGGAACTATAGTCCCGGCGACCAGGGAAAACGACATTGGATGTGGAAATGAAACGAAGGATTAGTACCAAATTGGATCCTACATACGCAGTAATACTAGCAGTACATCATGGAGTTTCTCTGATGATATTTCAAGGGAAGGTCACAGTGGCAGTTTTCATTCATCAGGAGTTATTATTCTCTATTGATTGCATTAGTGTCTGCGGGATGGAGTTTTGATTGAATTGGATGTTGAATGACACGCTTTGAGTCCGAGACTGTATGGCTTTTATTCACTTTGCTGCTGCATGAGTATGACAAGGCCAGAAAAGAAAGTGTGACAAATTGGCAATTTTCTAGTCAAGGGCAGTGTTTGAATCTGCGAAGGTCAAAATGAAAATGTTTCTTGACAGATGGGAGGACAGTTTTATTGAAGTCTCTTTTTCTTTTAGTAATAAATTTCTGGCAAACTGTTATTTTTTGTTTTACGATGAGAGATCTACCATTCTTTTTGCTAAACTCTTTAAAAACTGCTACCTTGAAGTGTGTAGAAGAGTTAGAACAAATTGTTTATATCCATCTGTCCTCCGCTAAGCCAGTTCAGGTGATATAGAGCGACCTTGCCTTTCAGGTAGCTTTAAAACAGACGTGGGAAATCTCTTCGGCAGAAGCTTTTAATCCGAACTCTCCCACCCCAGACTCACACCTGTCAGGCCCAGAAGACTTGTTTCTTCAAGGAGTAAGACCCTGTTCACATGAGAAAATTGCAAGTGAGTTAAACAAGGAATCCGATTGAAATTTTCTATCGGATTAAAAAAAACGTGTTCACATGAGTTTTATACAATCGGATTAAACTCAAACTTGCGACCGCGACCACACAATCGGATTAAACTCTTTACCGCGGCACGCGTCGTGCAACGACCACCGCGGGCACGCGTAGTTTCTCCAAAATGTTGCCAGACTGCCTCATAATTTTTGAAGGATGTAGCGACATCGATATTGAATATAACTGTTGAGAAATCGGCCGGCTTTGGTCAGATTTTGACGCGTCGATGGTCCGCAACACACACTGACGAAAGTGGCGGCTTCTAGGTCATACGGGTCATTGGGATAGTCTATTAAATTGGGGGTGGAAATGTTACGCGCGGTGTGATTATACTCCACATTTAACTATATAAGATGTATCTGTTGCAGAAGTTGCATAAATAGGGGAAACTGCTACCAAAACATTTGACTTTATCACGTATTTATCTGAAATAAAAATCTGTGTTTCGTTTAAAAAAACTGCTCGCCCATGCTTGCATGCAGTGAAGTGACCCAAGCTCGAAAATTCTGTTTGGACACGCTTCCGACTGTTTTTCTCGTAGAATATTTGCCTTTTTAGTGGTGTTGGGACATTGCCTCCAACAATAGAAGAGAAACAAAACCACACATGTTATTTTCATGGGCTATATTGCCAAAATGAACCAGTCAGTCTTCTGCCGCACTGCCGATTTTCGGCAACAACCGGTGCACATGTTCCGGCAAATCTTGCGGCGTCCGGTTGTTAACCATAGCGGTAAGATGCAAACTTGCCCATAAACTTCTTTTCTATTCCGTGTATGATACTTTTTTTTGTCATGTTGTAGGTATGGTTGTATGTCTAATGTCCACTGTACCCGTATGTATGACGTCAAAACCATGAAACAAGCCCGAATCCAATCCAATTGTGTTCAGATGGGCGATTCTGGTCAATCGGATTGCGCGACAATCGGATTGCGCGCGCTGAATCCACCTCGCGAGGTGGATTGCAATCCAAGTCAATCCAATCCAAAATGGGCAATCCAATCGGATTAGTTCTGTTCACATGGCTTTGGATTGGTCATTTTAATCGGATTCCTCGTTTAACTCACTTGCTTTTTTCCCATGTGAACGGGGTCTAAATCTTATAAACCAAGTTGTAAGTTCCCTGGGTCGTGCGAGGGCAAGGGTTACTGTTTGTAATTGAATTGCCTCAGCCTGTGTATGACATGTCAGCGCTGTGTAGAGTGACTGCCCATTAGATATAGAGGCAGGGGGAGACATTTGGTTTTGCTGTTCAATCTTCTCTTTCAGATGTTCAGATGTTTCATTGACATTGTGAAAGTACTGCATTAAATCTATAAGAAAAGGGCTTGAATTTACTGTGTTCAATGTGCTCTCAAAGCAATAAATAAAGGAACACAAAATGTACAGCCAAAGAGTTGAATTTATTATGATTTGTAACTTGAGGAAGTTGCAAATGTGTCCTTGCAAAGTCTGTAACACTAAAAATCAGGGGCCTGTTTGGTTAATAGATTTGTGTCGTTTGTCAGGATTTAATTGCCTGGAAAATCACAGCAGCGACTCCAAGGTCGCGGTTGTCCCTTTGTCTTTGCTTAATGACACAAGTGATGTGATTTGTTTTCCAGCAGTTAGGTCGAGTAAATGTTCCTTCTTGTTTCTCTTTCCCACATCAACAGTCAGATGAATGTTCCATTTGCAGTCTTCTAGCTGCTAATTGGAGTTAGTAGAGCTTAAATGAACGTACCGGGAATTCTTAACCGTCTGGGGAATTGCCCTTGTAGCTTCCGTCCTGCCTGATTTAGTGACTTTTGGATCTAATTGAATTGCTGGATGCACTCTCTGAGATTACTTCAGTCCCTGAAGATTGGCCTGCCATTTTTATTCCAAGAAAAGGTGTCACTAGACAAGTGTCTAATCTAAAGGATTCTTCCAAATCAAATCTTGGCTCTGCGAGTTCCAGAATTTCTCGTCAATTTGATTTCGTTTGTGCTGTTTGCAGATCATGTATGGAAAATCCTCTGCTGAGAGAGCTTGTAATGATTTTTGCGGAAAATCCACTTATGCTCCAATTTTGTATAGGTTCCAATCTCCCCAAATCGATTTATTACATCTTGTGCTCTACTAACAACATTTGCAATGAACATGATGTTGGGAATGACGTAGGAAACTTCATCAATTTGCCGTCTCGTTGATTCATTCCATCAGTTATGACAATTTGGCAAGATTGGTTAGGCCACCTCATTTGCATATTATCGAGGATGACAGTCTTTCATTGGTCTCTGCGGTCCCTAAGTCCTTTATCTGCATCCGCAGCGAGTGGAAGGGTTCTATCCAGGTAGGGTTGTCTATCTATTATTCAGTGGTGTGAGTTGGGGGCGTCTTGTTCTGTAGCTTTCCTCCTCTACTTCATAGATTTGTGAACGTCTGTGGTAGCTTCTATTGTACTGAGAAAAGGCTTCAGGATTTCTGAAGTAGAGCGTCAATTTGTTGTGTCCTGGTCTGATGATGGCGGAGGGAAGCTCTCATGTACAAGAACTTCTCACAAGGAGGGACCCTCAAATGGTGGTAAGTGGGTTCTCGCAATGCTTTCTTGAGAGAGGCTGCCACAAAGTTAGCAATTTTTCATTCATGTTTGGAGGTGGTGACGGTAATGCTTAAGGTCTTTGTATTTTGCAAGGAGAATTTCTGTGATGTAACAAGGTTCCAGATTCAGGCAAAATATGAGCTGTGAAATTGGCAACATTTTTTGGTGACGGCACTTTTCAACATCTAAGAAAATTTGCTGAAAGATGCTCCTTGAAACACGACAAAATGAATTTGAAGTCAGTCTTGAAGTGTGCTAACAATTTTGGATCAACTCTCCTTTTCAGGGGAGAATATGTCTTGTACTTTTGTACAGTCAGCTATGAGATATCAATAGGACTTGCTTGTATCTGCAATGTGCAAGAAATTAATGCAGACCTCTACTTTTACAGACATGGAGAAGTGCCAAGGATTGCAACTTTGCAATGTGAATGTTTTGACTACTTCTCTATTTGGGATCTATATTTGGTGCAGTTGATATAAAACAGCTTTGCCTAAGCATTGTCAAAGTCAAAGTTATATCTTACATGTAACACATGGATCGGGTTGCTGCTTCCTAAGCTCTTGATCATGAACTTGATGGTTTGATAAATGGTTGCTGATACAGGTGTTGCTGAAAAGGATTCCGTAACAGATCTGGGTAAAGGTAAACTGTTGAGAAATTACCTTGTTCATTAGTGAAAGTTTTTTGTTTCCAGTTGTAATTAGTATTTGATAGCATCTTTCAGTAAAGGAAGGAAGGTGGCGGCATAGTTTAATTGCTAAGAGTAAGACTCAGGTTTTATTACCAAAGTTGTGAGATTTGCAGGTGCAAAAATATCACATTTCAATGTGAATTAAGAGCTGTTGATGGATTCGTAACATTTGTAGGTGTCTCTAGAAGATAGTGCAGTGTTTTTTGCAGTTAAAATGATCAGCAAAATCAATACTGTAACTAGTGGATGTTGGCTTTTATAAAGTCGTTTATCTCAGAGACAGTGAGTCTGAAAAGCAAGATAAATCATGGATCAAAAATGAATGTTGCAAAAAGTTGGTGCAGGTTCCAGGGACATTTGGAGATTTCGTGGCATATAATGGCACAGCGGTTGACGCCTCTGTGATGCATTTGGTTGACAATTTGTGGGAAAGCATTCTCTCTTGATAATGAAAATACTATAGTTCACAGAGTAAAAATGTTGAAAGTTTTGAAACTGCTCAGTCTGGTACTCTTCTTGTACCTGACAACTTTTAATGGAGATGACGTCCATTAACTTTACCCTATTTTCTGAGCAGTTTGGGAATGGTGGAAGTATCTTTACCTGCTTGAGGGCAGTAATAACACCTCAGCGGTCCACACGAGTAGCGGTGAGACGGCATGTCTGAGTATTACATGGAGACAGTGGGGCGGACTGGATAGACATCGCTCTTCAAGATACACTTTCCAAAAATTTCTTCCAAGGAAATTGAATCCTGCTCTGTGCCATATCTATCGTAGTTTTGAGAAGATGAAGCAATTTTTTATGCCTTTGAAGTGCGAACCTCAGCAATTTAGAAAATGGGAAGGGAAATCGAGATGCTTTATCGTCTGTTTGAGATAAATGGTTTGAAATGTTTCTGTCTGTCTGTGGCAAGTCCTGTCTGGAGCCTGGCCGGAGAAAATAATCAATATGATTGAAGCTATCGGCGCCTGTGGTTATGACAATCTTTCTATGCGTCTGATTTTTTAGTCTGCCCTTTAATTTGTTGATAGCGGATTGCTGGTTAAGTGTAACAATGGAAAGCAAGTAAGGCGATGATGAAAATAATTGAAACGAAAAGCAGATAACTTGACAGACAAAAGAATTGCACAAATGATGTGCCTGAGAAGAAGGTTGATCCAAATATTTCCCACGACCCCACGGTTCATCTCTTATGTTTTGTAAACTTTTGTTAATTTGTACTTTGACTTTTGAGATCTTGTCAATGATAATGTAACGAACTGTGAAGGCCTGAAGTTATAGGAGGTAGATTCATTTTTCTTTCATGCTGTAGACATATGATACAAATGTATCACTATAAAGGAGACAAATATTTAAGAAGGCAAGGTATTAGACACCCTTTTCTTAAAGACAACAAAAGAAGAAACAGGTGTTTCCTCCATGCCCTTAAGACACTGGTGACCCTTGACTTGTGTTCTTGAGGGCTATGACCCCTTGACTTTGAACTTCTATAACCTCAGACTAGCATTACAGACAAGATTCAACAATGCTAGATGTATTTCTCGACTGCTTTGTTGAGACACTCAGACATTTGTAATGGAAGAGTTAGCTAAAGAGTTTGGAAGCATGCCTGTCTGGGGTTTGTGCCTTGAGCTGTACTGTTGACACAACTGGGGAGGTCGCGACTCCCAGAATTCTTCTTCTCCCACCTGAAGGGTAAACTTAAAGAGCCGTTTTAAGGAGTTCATCAGGAAGTACTTGGTCTGGTGGAGCTATTCACCAAGGAGGACACCAGGCTAAACCAGCTCAGTTCAGCATGTCGGTTGTAAATGTCGTATCCTCAGTATATTTACTAATCTCCAAGCAGATCGTACGGTGCCATAATAGTATCAAAGCTGGCCAGGGAGTATAGCCGGCCAAAGAGAGTCAAATTGGCACCGTTTAATCATTGAGGAAGTGTTAAACTGAAAAGACTTTTCCTGATTTTTTGTCTCTGGTAGATGATTTGAATAGGAAATTGTGTTTTATTTTTTGTATTGGCCCATCTTTGAACTATTGCTACATTGCGTATCAATCAAAAAATCAGTTTAAAACTTCTCAGGAGGTAGAGCTTTGTGATCTTGCTTGTGTTACGGAAGCCCAATACTATAGACTGGTGTCCATACCTTTCCGGGTTCTAATCGGTTAGAACAGTCACTAGTGTGTAAGACGAATAGACTGGAGCAAAAACAGGGCAGGATACTAAGCTATGATGTAGAAAGGGAAAAATCATAAGGTTTCTCAAGTAGCTGGTTCTGTGAAGTAGTATGGAAAGAAAGGCCTGTTGCTCAACGAAACTGGGAGCTTTAGAAACATTATAATTTTGCCTTGCTACATCTGCTCGGAGATACCAGTAAAGCTACCTTCTGTAGGCTGATGAGATGTTATTTTTACTGTCCAGCCCAGGAAATCCCAGAGATTTGCAGGGTAAAATCAGTGCTAATGAAGTCCCTTTAGCAGTTCCCTGGGTCCTGCTCGGGGCTAATTTGTTTGATGGGGCAGCATAACGTGGCATTACGGAGGGATTTGCACAAATGTAGGCTTGCAAATTGCTTAATGAACAAGTCATGAACACTGATGGGATGGGATGGATTTCTTTTGTTCCAGTGCAAAACAGTGAGTTTTTCTCATGATAAAGTATTCCCCATTGTCTCTTCAGATTTATTCCAGTCAATTTGAAGTCAATGCCAATAATGCCTTTGCCCTGAGCATAAATTCCATGTGTTCCCATTGGAGATTTTCCATATGGAATGTGGGAATTCCATAGTTCTTTCATGCTGGTGAGAATGTAGCCCAAATAAAGACAATAAGAGTGTGCTAAAATTTTTGCCTAAAAATGATAAAGAGAAAGTTGAAATTGATCCTTCTGTTTTATCAATGCAACATGATATCTTTGTTTTAGAATTATCCTTTGTTCGAAAATCATCCATGAGCATTCATACATGTATTTTTGAAAAATGTACTGTTAGACAGCTGTACAACTGTTGCAGGAGCACCTCCTTCTGGAAGTAAACTAGTACTGCAGCTAGTGAGTCACTGATCACTGAGGATCAAGGACACTTTGTCCTTGAATTTCTTATCAATCATCTTTGCTAATGTCAAAATCAGTAGGCAGATTTGTTTGGTGATTGTTACAATTTAAAAAAAGTGCCTTTTGACATGAAATACTTTTGAAAAGGGAGGTATTATAAAAGATCGCCCATAACTTTGGTTTGAAAATCGGTCAACAGAAGTTGCATCCTGGAGATTGCAATAAATCTATATTAGTGAGTGATTTTATTTGTATTCACATAGCTTAACCACACACTTCTTTTGTTCAACAGAATCCTGCAATTTGTTTGAACTAAAAGCCAGAGCTTTGTTTACATTCGCTTGAGGCAAATTCAATATGGGAGAGATTTTTCTGGCAGGAATTTTAGGATCAGTTGAGGATTTTCTCTGATTTGGTCTATGTTTGATTTGGACATGGTGGATTCAGCGAGGATTTGTCAATGGAAATTGGTCCACAGGATTTCATGTTGAGGATTATATGTAGGTCAGATTTGATGGGAAAGGGCAGAGTTTTGACAGCTGACTTAGTGCACTCACATTACAATGATTTTTGTAGAGGCAAACAATAAAAGATGTGCTCCCAAACATTGAGGGATTTCACTTTGTCATTGGTTGCAAATTAGTCCGTAGTTTTATACTCCTTAAAATTGAAAGAGAAATAGTTAGAGCAAAACACATGACTGAAAGACACAGATACAGATGATGGTGAGATGTTCACAAATTTGTGTGAACATTTGTGTGAACTTTTTTCCAAAAAAAAATAACTGCTACTGCTAGTAAGCTTGATACATTTCTTAATTTTCCGTTGGTTATTTCTGTAGCTTCGTAGCATGCAAGATCCCAGAAGATTAATTATTTCCACTCCTTTATCCCTTCAAAAGATCATAAATTTTATCCTTATCTTGTTAGGAAACATACCAGGCAGTTTCCTCAGCAGTAGTCGCTCATGCATGAAAACGCTTTTGGTGCAATTGCTTGTGAAAGTGTATACCATCACGAGGAACATATTTCTCAATTTGCTACATCTAGGCAACGATTTATCACAAGGTAAATGGTCCACGGATGCATTTCAGCCTTGCAATTTGCTTTCTCATAAATTGCAATGAAATACAGGGCTGAACCCTAATCTCGTTTCACAATGCTCTGATTGGTATTACATGCAGACATATTTTCCACCTTGTTATAACTAATCCATTTGGAAAACTATTTCCCCTGCCAGGACTGCCCATTGATTTGCAGCTATTCGTTTGACATGTTGGCAGTTTAGTCACAGGGAAGCTCGCAATGAAGAGACATGATATTTAGTTAATAAGGGTAGAATGGCGTCTGTTGCTTCCATTTTGCTTTTGCCAGAATGATTTTGCTAAGTTTGTTTTTTATATCAATGCATAAATGTACTAAGTTCATTGCTTCTTTTGATCATAAAGATTCTTGCATGTGAATATGATAGTCTTGGCATCAGGAAGAGCATCGGCCGTTAAAACATAAAAGAAACGCTTCAAACCCCAAGTAAAGTCTTAACTATTTGAGAATCTGAAAAATATGAGATTTATTTGAATTATGTTGCTGGTAAACTCTAAATGACATTCCTGACTGACAAAGGAGTCCCTTTATAGCCTTCTCCATATTTGCATGGAAATGTTGACCAAGGTCTTCTCAGAAGTGGGAGGGAAAAGATTTGTCAGACATTTTGTTGTGCCACATTCTTCAGTGTTCTGTAGTGAGGGGCTAAGAGGGGATTTCGAGATGTCTTTAGAGGGAAAAGACATTTACATTCCAAAGAACAGCTGAGCTGAAAGTAACATCATACCCAAATATACTTCTGACATTTCTGAAGAGTTAGACATGAGAATCCTAAACGCTAATTTAAAGGAGCTTTCATCTGATGAAAGTTCCTTGCTCACTTACGATGGTGAGAATGTAACTTATTAATAGCCGCTTTTCTTAAACTTTTTGCATTGTTTTTTCAATCAGATCAGTGTCTGAAACCTGTATAAGAACCCAAATGTTCCAGTGTTATTCTTATGTTGAAATAAAAATATGATAAAGAAGAGATCTTGTTTTTGTTGGAGTGGTTCACAGCTTTGACTGGCCACACCTGTTGGCAACAGGTTGATGTGCCAAGTTCTTAAAACTTAAAACTTTGCTATTATTAAAAGGACAACTTTCAAAAGTTTCTCATTTTCTCTGAACCATTGCATCATACAGCACTCTTGCTAAATTGGAGTATGAATCTGTCTTTGAATCGGTGGAATTCTTGAAGAATCATGTGAAAACAAAGCAGCACTTCTGCATGGAAGTTTGTCTTCAAGTAGTGTTTTCACAGAGGTGTTTCTTACAATAACAAAGGAAGAATTGTGCACCTAAGGGATTTCCTTCTGTAAGGTAGTATAAGTTCTGCACATACCATGACCATGGTGGTGTGACCTGAATGAGGATTTAGGTGACTTTTGCCTGAGTCAGCTGCTTTTTTTGCCTACAGAGGTCTGTGGTAAACAGTTGCTCATTGTTTCAGGTATTTTTTCTCCTCTTCGCTTTTTTGAAAGTTATGGTATCATTTTTGCTTTGTGAGGACTTGTTGAAAACTTGGCAAGTAAAAAAAAAACCTTTATCAAGAATAATCCACTCTAGTGATGCAGTAGAAGAGTGATTGATGTCACTCAAAATGTCCAGAAGTAATCTCAAAATCGTATCCAGTTGTAGTACTTGTACACATCAAATTGTCCTACCTTCATCAAATATCCTCAAAGCTTTGTCGTCAGAGAAGTTAGAGAATAGAGGCTGTCCCTGAAAGTTAAAAAAAAGGACATTCTGATGTTCTCAGTAATCATGAAAGTACTAAAAGCGGACACCAACTAAAGAAAGAAATGTTCTGTCCGCTCAGTTTTCTGGAGACTTATCCACAGTACTGACAGAATTCAGACAACTGTGAAGTTTATCTCAACAATATTCCATTTTGTTAGACCACAGGAATCTGCAATTCCAACCACCATATCAAGTGGAGTCCTTACGAGTTCCGGGCGTGCCTGCGGGTTTGGCGTATTGATCCGCGTGTGCCCGATATCGCGGGCTAAGTGGATTGAATGTCACCCTTTATAGACCAGGCAAATACCTGGGCTTACTGCAGCAACATTACACCTGTAGTAGGCTGTACTGTAGGACCCAGTCATCTGTTAGACCCACTGTCCGCTACAGGCTGCAACCGCACTGTGGCAGCTGAACGAAGGGAAAAAATTTGACAGATAGCTCAACAAATTTCGAAGACAGAAAGTATTAGTATACTAAATTTTGTAATGCCATGTCTGTTGGCTTTTAAATCATACTTTGACATCTTGCAACATATTGAAAGTTTGAAATCAAGGCCTAGGGTTCACAAATCCAATTTTGGTTGCAACCCTCTGCAGTCGACATCTATCTAGTTGAAAGGGGGCCTTACAGGATTATAGCATAGACTTGAAGAAAGGGCTGAAGTGGTTCTGCTAGTGTTCTTGTAATGTTGGATTACGCAAAGTAGAATGATATTTTCCTATCATTGAGGATGTTGTATTGAAGTCCCTGCTAGGATTAAATATGAGAGAAAAATGGAATGGACTAAGTGGTACACCTTGGCTATGATATTAAGTACCTTTAGGTTATCTATGTGATAAAAGGAAAACTTGTACATGCAACTATAAAGGCTTTTTGAACTTTGCGTTTGTCTTATTCTGGACTAGGAAGTTAAATGTGTAAACTAAACCTCCTTGATCCGTGGGATAAAGGAAAACTCCTAACAGTTACATGCAACAGTTAAAGACTCTTAGAAGTTTGCGTACATCGTATTCTGGACAAGAAGGCTTAAATGTTTAAACCTCCTTGATACTTAGAAACTGGCCTTTAATTTGTAGTCACTTGTAGCATTACCAGCTCAATCCCAAGAAAGAAAAGTCTATGATGATTTTGAGCCTGTCTATGGCATGAGCTATTAAACGAAGCCCTAGTAACAACAGAGGTTCGAGGACGTTCTAACACTTCTAAGAACAAAATTCATTCACTCAATTTTCGCCTAATGTCACATACTAAGTAATAGAGCAAGGAGGTTCTGTGTTATCCCCTTTGAAATGTGTTCCTTGTTGTTGTTGCTGGGTTTGCTAAAATTAGCTCCACCGTAATGCCCCGCATAATTAGGCATGATGTAACAGCTTGGCCCCACACCGCCCTATTGTTTTCACACCCATTGTGATTCGCGACGACTTGAAGACTTTTTCATGAGCCAAACGTTTGGCAGGCATACAGATGGACCATTCCATTGTGCGGGGGGTGCGGAAAGTGCTACACAAATAGCAACAGCGATAAACTTGTGTTACCAATATCCTGTATTCAGTCCTGCCTTTATCCATTCTTTTGGATGACAAAATTAATTATATTCCGTACCTTGTACCTTTGATTAAATGCATTGCAAATATGCCCAACATGCCCCTCCCCCCCACGTATACAAATGCAAATGTCCACCATTTGATTATGCAAAGCGGGTGCCCTTGCAATGTTTATTCACCTCAGTACTTGGGTACAAAGGCTTCCTGTACAGCCTGGTCTCCCTCCCGTTCCCAAGTACCTTTTAAGGATCTCTCATTCGTTCATCCGTCAACGCCTCCCAACATATCTGCCCGCCAGGCGAGCATTGCCTAAGCAACCGCGGTACGCGTGAGCGCTTTGGAACAGAAGTTGTAGACGGACATGGAGAAAGACCTGTTAGCGGAAGGCATGGACAGGGAAAGCGTGCTGAAACGTCGTTCATGTCCTTTCCCGTACGAGGTAAAATCGTTTCTTTGAATTGCTGACTTTTACCGTACATTGTATATGACACAATGCTCTAACAAGCAACAGTACAGAATAGTGGTAAGCTGGTTGAAGAGGTGCTCTGAAAGTGGTGCCATGTTTTTAGCCGGGGCTCGGTATTATTTTCAAAACAAACAGGGTGTCCACAATGAGGGTAAGATTGTTCGTCTGCTGTGAAGGCTTTGTGTCGGCCGTTGTTTGCCGTTTTTGTGTGTCCTGTCATCGCTAAGTCTCCTGGATGTAAGGACTGTTTTTCAGGTGTTTTAATGGGGCTTTGTAAATCTTGTGTCTGGGACAATCACCTGGGATAATCCAAGGTAAGATCCCCCGGACACTGCCACGAGTCAGGTGTTTACAATTAGACAAGGACAGGTGAGCAACAGATAGACCTGTCCTCAGGTTACCTGGCCGAAAATTACTGAAAACACCACGTAAACGCTCTGTCTATTACGCACACCTAACATCAACAGGCTGCAAGGCTTCAACACATAGCCATCGGTATCGCCACAATCTCGTATCAAGACGAGAGTTTGTTAAAAGCAAGTCCAAACACACCTCGGCAAACAATTAACCAAGGCTTCGGCAAAGATAAGCTGTATCAAAATTCTCTGCCCCTTTTGAGGATGCAATATTATCTGGCGTGATTCTCTTACAAATTAGACCAACTGATAGGGAGGTGTGGAAAATTGTTCAACCGTTGACAAGTCTCTTCTAACATGTTGTTTGCAAAGGTAGCATTTGCAATAGGGAAAAGATTGGGTGGTGCAACTCTTTGACTTTATGCACTTGATGATCAAAGTTCATCAAAATGAGATTGGCATTGCTAGAAATCCAAGGTCTTTGTATGCCAAGGTCCATAGTAATTACTTGTAAGAATGACTGATTGCTGTTTTTTATTGGTGAGAAAGATATTTTACTGAAAAAAACTGGTAGACTACATTACAAGGTACTTTATACGGCCAAAAATGTCTTTAAAAATCCGTGAACTCCACACATCTACTTGGTGGTTTGTCTAAGTGATGCATTCATAAATTTGAACAGCTGTAGCATGTATGGAGACAATCTGCATATGATGGGGGCCATAATTTCATTTCATCTTCCCAAATGTGTCTGATAATCTTAACTTTAGCAATTATAGGTTTTTAGGCGTAAAACCACTCTAGGAAAGTGTACCTATTTGTCATTGTTACTGTCATGGTACAGCAAATTATGGGAGCAGAGTAGAATTGACAATGAGCAGTATAATGTGTATCCCCATCACTAGGTATTAAAAAAGAAGGACTGTCATACACAAAGCTTCTTTTTGACTCTGGATATTTCCTACAATGGGAAAATATTTAAAGGTGTTGATTTATACTTGGTGCTAATCTTCCCAATATCAGCCCTGAAAAGGGTGAGAATATCACAATTGCTTGTTATCCTCAGCTGGGTGAGAAGGTTGTATTGGGTGCGAACGACAGCCCCTCCCCTAATCAATTTACAGATGTTTATCTAAGTTTTGTATCATGCAAAATTGGATAGGGAAGTTGCAGGTAATCTCCAAGCAGATCCTACGGTAGCATAAGATAGTATAAAAAGCTGGCAGAGGAATGAAGCTGGCTTAGAAGTGTGTTTTGCTACTGGCAAATTGACACCTCTTGGCTGACTATCTCCTGGCCAGTTTGGTACTATCTTATGCCATTGAAGGATTTGCTTGGAGATTAGTTGCAGGCAGGTTTTTACAGCACAAAAGATGTTGGAATCAAATAGAAATTTTTTTTTTAGTGATATTCTAGTTGGTACTCAGCTCAGCTTATCTCAGTTTATTGTGATTCCTTACTGTAATTGATTGTTACCACAATTTACCCTTCAGGTATTATTCAGCACAAAAAAGTCGCAAAGCCTTATCAACCTGATGCTATTGAAGAAAGAAACTGTTTTCCTTGCCCTGAAAAAGACCTTTCAAGTTGGAATGATTTGCTGACCTTCATCTCATAATTCATTCATCATTTCATCGTTCGGCTGCAGCGCAGGCGAGTGCAAGCCTTCTAAAGTTCTGCCTATCAGCAGCGAGCTGGCGAAGCTGCCTGGGGGTGATCTGGCCATGATGGTCTCCCATCTCATAATTAGCTATTTGGTTACTGCAATGGACTGTGATGTTTTATTCAAAAGAGACCTTGTCACCTTCTTTGATGCTGCATACAGACCTAAGTTTACCCTGGATATCAGAGTACAACTTAGCCGGCTAAGGGACTTTACGCCTTCACGCGTGAGGCTTATCTCCCCGGGCCGGCTAAAGTCGGTTTACGGGGCTATGTTGCTAGCGGCCCGGGAAAGAACCGTAGCCGCGAGCGCTGTTCTCTGGATACCAGGGTAACCTAAGTTAGGTAAACATTTTTCAAGACAGGTGGAAAATAGCCAGAGTTGTTTTAACATTGCACTTGAAATTTGCACTTCATCAGAAGGTATTTGAATATGTCATCTATTTGTAGAAAGTCAGGAACGCCCTTGACTACCTTTTTTGATAAATGTTTGTCAAATTCAATGAACATAAAGAGAAAGAGAGAAAAATATTGGCAAAGTCGACTGAGCTTTCAATCATGTTATTGATGGTTAATAATTAACTACTTAGGGTTTCTAATGACCTAGAACCAGTGGTAAAAAATGGGAGGGCGGGCAGTCTTCATGTGTCAATATGCTTAGTATACCTGATGGCCAATGACCTTGGGGTCTTGTTTCTGATGCTACTGTGCACCTGTTGATGGGGAGGGGGGGGTGACCTTGCTAGGGTTATTTTTGTCAGGTTGTTTAATGTTATAAGTATAAGGTGTTCTTTCTGATTTTCAAACCAACTTTGAATCTGTGTGGTGATGATGATAATGATGATTTCTGACATGCATGGCAGTTGGATGCTCAGAACTTCATGCATACACCTGGCTTGGCTGTGTCCTAGTTTTGTCAGGTGGAAAAACAAAATGGACATACAAAATGTATTGAAGTAACAAAGGCATAGAAATATAGGCCTATCCTATTTCTGGTCTCCTTGTATCAATATTTCAAAAAGGTATTGTGTGATTGTAACATATAGTTATTCTTTATATTTGAGCCTTCTTTGATCTGACACCAGTTATTTCAGCTATGTTGCAACTGCATAATGTGTTCATTCCAATTGTTGCATTTGTTCAATGACTAGATTTTTACCTGATTCTTTCTCACTGAAAAAGACCTCAGTTCAGGTCACGAAGGAAGAAAAGTTTACCATAAGCTGGGAAACAAAGTCACAGATGTAGTTGTTTGTTGTGTGCAATAACTGCAGGTATTGTTAATTGTAAATGCAGAACCAAAGTGGTATGTGGTTGCGAAGTGTTGCTACTATTTTACAGTTCTTTCACGCTTAAGTGCCTGTGTCGTGAGTAAGACCTAGGTGCTGAAAGGTATCTTTTTGTGTATTTAAAACTTTCCCAGTTATAGTGTCATTTCTTTTTGGTATAATAATACTAAAGAAGGGACAATAACATTTGCAAAACTACCTGCTGTTGCATTTAATTACCTCTTTGAGTGGGATATTTTTCACTCTGAATGTGCTGGCTGTGTAGTTACATATAAAAATGTGTACTCCTTGGAGATCAATAGCAATACACATGGGAAGAATACACACTTGGGAATTACGTATTCACCAGTACATGTACAGTCAAACCTGCCCGAGCGACCACCTCTTCTCAGCGACCACCTGGCTATTTCGACCGCTTTTTCTCGGTCCCGATTTATTTTCCCATTGACGTAAGCATTAAGCGACCTTTTCTCAACGACCACCTGGCCAACGCGACCGCGACCGGCCTAACT
This sequence comes from Branchiostoma floridae, assembly GCF_000003815.2. Taxonomy (NCBI): domain Eukaryota; kingdom Metazoa; phylum Chordata; class Leptocardii; order Amphioxiformes; family Branchiostomatidae; genus Branchiostoma; species Branchiostoma floridae. Next base: position 10,216,434 of record NC_049997.1, read on the forward strand.
CGGGACCTATAACGACCGCATCATTTTCAAGATTAAGGTTTTCATCGATTTTTGATGATAATTAGCGCGATTTTGTGCCGAAATCGGCCAGTTTGCGTCGGATTTTGGGGATAAATTTATAGTTTACAGTGTGCGTGTTGTATTTGACATTAAAGACCTCGCTTCTTTGCGTGCGTGCAGTGTGCTTGCTATTTGCCATTAAACACAACGGCAACCATTTATACTTTGCATCGGGCATGTTTTGAGTCGATACTCTCCTCGGCGACCACCTGTCCAAATCGACCACTTTTTACCGGTCCCCCTGGTGGTCGTCTTGGGCAGGTTTGACTGTATGTGTTCTCCTTTGGAATGGCACACAGCCACAGATCTTGTGCAATTATTACAGTGAGGGGCTTGGAAGTTAATTGCCTGATGCCACCCACTTTACTCGGGGTAATGAATACAGCCTTCCATTGATCTGGGTTGACCCAGCAGTCTGTTACCCTCAGGGTAGTTCCACATGATTACACTGAAAACATAAAGTCTGTCCATACAGATGTAGCAGTCGGGACTGTTTTGAGCGTATTTGATGGTGTTTTGTATGTTTTTCTGGAGGTACACGCTTTTTGCAGATACCAGAGTGCCAGGAAAATGTACACATGTACTTGTAAAATATGCACACACTCAGGTCACTTCCAAAATGTAGAATCACGGCCAAAAATGCTCATAAAAGCTGGACTGCAACATCTGCTAGATCACCAAAACAACAGTTTTGATAATTTATAACAAATTTTACCAAAATAGTATGGTTTACTTAAAAACAAATTAAATGTTGTTTAGGTTTATTTCGCTCATAATTCATGTTTCCTTCATACAATATTACCATGTATATTTTCCTTTTTAAGAGGTTGGAGAAGAACAAATAGTTGTTGATATCTTGTCTGACATTTATAGCATTTACAGGAGACAAACTTTCAAGGGGGAAAGGGCATTATCAAATTTGATCGCAATCTTAATGCAGTTGAAAATGCACACTGTTGTAAATTCTGCAACATATTGATTTTTTGGTAAATTTCAGCTCATTTGGGAAATACTGCCCTGCTAACCTTGCAACTTGGGAAATAAGGGTTGAGCAAATAAGCGGCAGACAATATTTCTTCACTTAGACTAAGTGTTCTGTAATTTTTAACAAAAGACAAAGTGTCACCAAGTAATGCTAAAGAAGAGTGATGGATGCCCATCGAAATGTCTGCAAGTGAATCTCCGTTTTTTAATCCAGATGTAGAGATTAAATTGTATTTGAGTATTGTTTACCTGGATGTCTAACCTTCAGGAATGCATCACCTAAGAAAACTAAGGTGAGGAAACACACCTTGAGGAAACACACCTTGTCCCTGTATTATTCTCTTATTATCCGCAGATTAGGCGAGATTTCCGGATGGTCAGCTGTTACTGTGTCTTTTGTCTCCTGTAATGCACAAATATCCGGACCATCAAGTTGTGCCAAGGGGGTTGTAATGTTTTCATCCATGTTTATGCAACCAATTTGAGATAGTCAACCATTATTGTTAATGTAAGGAACAGTAGAACATTCAGATAAATGTTAAACTTTTTCCGAAAAAAGGACAAATAGAGTGTAGATTGTTACTGTTGACAGTGATGCTTTGTTTTTTGTTTAAGATTACAGTAGACACTTAGTGTAAGTACAGAAATGTTGTCTTTAGCACCAAAACTTCTCCATGGTTGACTTGTTTTGCAAGATTTCCTGTTTTTGAGTATTTAGCACTTCCCATGGTCAACCTGGTTGAAAGGAAATCTGCCCACCCACCCCTTTAAACAGGTAACATTAGACGGGTTCACCTGGGGTCAAAGCGAATTGTGATGTTTTCAACCCTCTGCTGTGCTTATATAGAGTTGGATGAGAAAGTTGTATGTTTCAGTCTTCTAGCTATGTCTTGTTGTTGGTGTTGTGTGGAACTCTTTGTTTGATTGAGTTTGGAATGTTACCTGTATAGCGACAGGTGAAAAGTTTTCACTGTACGATCTGTAATCGAAGAGCTCCATCACTGTTTAAGGTACAAGGTTAGGGTTAGGTATTGTTGTTAGTCAATAGAAAAGGTGCAAAGTTGTCAACATCTCATTTAAGAGTGATGTTTACAGCAAAAACAGAAAGCGGTTAGAGCCAGTTTATGATACTTGGCACGGGCCTGGAAACGACAACAACATTTCGGGCTACTGGGCAACGCAAAGCCTACTGCTGACACATATTACAGGCTTGTCTTGTCTTGTGCCAGTAGATACCATAAGCGTATTATTTCCACACAGGTAGCAACGAAAAGGTACAAAACACAAAGGAAGACTAGACATATAATTTTCGATTGCTACGTCTTTCCTCACAAAATGGAGAGCTGGACAGTTTTGATTGACACGCCATGATATTGCAGCACACCTGGTAATCTGAGGTGCTTTGTTCATTGATAAGATTGCAGGTGTAACCTGTACCCAGATATCGTACTCAAGGTGTCAAAACTGACATGACAAGCCACTGTATACCTTTCTAAACAACCTTCTGCAAATAGACCTAACTTGAGCAAACATAACCTCCATTATTTCAAGTAATAAGGTTTCACAAAATGATTCTAATCATGACTTTAGCCTAGGCAATATAAAGGTAACATTTGACAGCTGTTCCTTTGGATTTAAGGTGATTTCACAGTCCAGTTGTTACTGTAACAGTTGGTATAGGTATGAATGCCTTAATTTTCCTTTTGTGATAAATTTTGCTGTCCAGAATCTTGAACCCAGAGAAGAATAGAGTAGAAACCCTGTCATTAAAATAAGAGCTTGCCCAGGTAATTGTCTCATCCCCTTAATATGTCATAGGGAGACATATCCTGTCTAGTCACATTGTCTTGTCTGTATGTCGAGACCTGTACAACCTATTTTCTACTAGAGGCTGTCGCTACTGAGTAACTACATGTAATTTAGTGATTTGACGAGCCTGATTTGACAGATCACGTCATGAATTTTAAAGATTCGGAAAAAATTGTTATATGTTTTGTTGATTTTTGGAGCTTTAACATCTTGCTTCATATTCCAATTATGAAATAAAGGATGGTATATATATGGTCTCCTTTGGTCAATATTGACCATGGTAAAATCCTAATTGATATTATCAGCCCTACAGCGTCGACTGTGGCTAAACAGTCCTATACGAGAATGACAGTCTCTGCCACATAGGGCACATCTGAAGGCTGACTCGGGTCTGTTGCAGAGTTCTTTTTGCAGGATCTGCTTTATACAAATCCAATTTTCTCAGTGATGGCTGTCTGGTAGAACAAGAAGGGGACTTCCTAAGTCACTATTTACCTCCCAGGATCAAGTGTTCTGTAATGACTCATCGCTTGATTGACAGGTCACCTAATCACATGAAACAGGTCAGCTGATGTAATTGGTCGGAAGAGAGCAGCTTTTTTTCTGTGATCAAATTATTGGCTTGCCATTTGTGCATTCCGTTGCAGTTTTTTGTGCTTGATCATTGCATTTTGGGGGATATTGTGTGATGTTCAAGTAAGTGACTTTTTATAAGTTTTCACAGTGACATTTTCTTCCAACGAAACATGTATTATCTCTTTTTAATATTTATTTATTACATTATTACATTATTTACTGTTAAGCATAAAGCTGCTATGAAGTAACTGGGATAATATGTACTATTACTTACGTCAGAATTCAAAAGCTTATTCTTTTTTACTAGTGGATAACCTTCCGAGCAGGAAGTTCAATGAATTACTCTACAAATGGTATTATAATATTGTTTACGCTGCGACTTATGGGGCCTGATGTGGCCATAGGTGTTCAAGGTCGCCCGGTTTTGTTGACCCAGCGTCTCAATGTCAGAAGGTGTGTGGAATTACCACATTACCGGCCGTCGGGAGTCGCCAGTAAATCATTTACCTGAGCGCCTCCTGTTCCAAACACCAACCCCCGGTGGGGGGTGGCATTGAGGTGGGCTTGTTTGTACACTTCCCTCCGACACACAAAGGCGCAGACTTTGCTCAGAGGCACGGGGAACAGGCAATCCTCGGAACGATCGGCAAGCATTACCTCGCCGTAAGCTCGTACTTGTGCCGAGACAAGTACCATTGGAATGGCCTTGGTGTTCCTACTTTCCTTTGTGGAAAGAGGGCTCCTTTGAAAAGTGACGTCCTTCTGCGTTAATGGGCAGCGGCACTTGGGGAGCTGTTGTGTCTGGTTCCGGGCGTTTTTGTTCTTGACTGGGCTTTGCAGGTTCTCCTTGACTTTTGTCTTCATTCTCGTCTTTGCATAAACTCATTTGTTGTGTGGAACTGTTCTTCCTACTTGTAGGAGATTGATAGGACATAGACTTTGAAGGAAGGTAAACCCTTTTTCAATATCTGTAGGATCAAGTCAAAGTTTAACTTGAATTTTGTAATAACACTGTGCTACAAAGTTTCCGTTTGGTCCTTGTTTTTAATTTGCAGCCAAACATTGTCTGCAGTGTCTTGTTGTTCCACAGTCTTGTTACTTCTGAATCATTTCCTCTGTTGTTCAATATTGATATCTTTATCAATATGGTCTTGTTGTGTTGATTTTCTTTCTTTCATACTTTTTCTTTCACCTGTTGTTTTACTGTTTAGCTTACTTCCTGTCTACAAATGACATCACATCCTGTTGTCTGTGTATGCTGTCTTTTATATTCACTTGTCTTGTGCCTGTATGTTCTTCTTTATATGGAGGTTAGTTCAGTTTTACAGCCTGTTACCGTGTCCTGTCATTTGGTAACACATCACAAAACAGCGTAGACACTGCAACTTCTTCGCAACTTGTGTACTTTTCTTAAACAGATTACGGCCTGAGAACTTAATGATGGAGTTTCCTTTCGAAGATAACTGTAATTAAGATGCCCTAATCGGGCTTAAATAGGGGACACAAGTGTTAAAAATGTTAATTGATAACCCGGTACCACACTTAGCTTCAGCTCTATCTTAGCTGCCTTTAATTTTGGTTCTTCCCTTTAAAGGACCTCTTGTTCATATTTGTGCTTCTGACACCCTCTTGCTGATTGCTTCCCCTGTCGCCAATCGCTAAACTACAGGCCTCTGTACTTTAAATTCTTGTCTCCTTGTCTTATCATCTCTTAAAAGACTTTCACACACTTTTACTGCCTTGTTGTGAAGCCAGCTTCTGGGGCATCTCCGCTTGCAGTTCTTATTGACATCTGCCCCCGAATTTGTGTGTGGTTTTTATCTCTATCGGGTGCTTTTACTTTGGAAAGGCCTCATTCCTCGGATGCCATCTTACCTTTCCTGGGCTTCCCTATTTCCCTGTAGGGGCTCATTATTTGTAGAGATAGCAGAAGGGTGTCCTTGGATGCGGCTTAGATTCTGAGACCAGCCAGAAAGGAGAGGCCTTCTTTTTCCCTGGAGCGTCTCTCATTGTTGGTGAACCTACAGTGTGTAGCTTACATACACACGAAGGAGGAAAACCTTCCTTGATATACCGGGGTGTTGGCTGCAGATTTGTACGTGTTTTCTGCCATGGAGGAGCGAAGGATAAAGGCGGAGAGCTGGCCACAAGCTGATTTTAACGAGGACGAGGATCTATTGGAGGATGCAAAGGTATTAGTTACTATTACAGCACAGCAGGTTTACAATAACTGTGTAGCTAGGATGAGTCAGAATACTGTTGAATATTGGTTCAATTTGCCTTGCAAACTGACCTGCCATTCATCATCTTAATCCGGGACAATCGCAAAATTAAAGGGCTTCAGGAGTCAATACTTTGAGTGCTTGCATGCGTTTCTGCTGCAGTGTATATTAAATGTATTGATTGCGGACGTATCAGGCTGAACTTGCAGGTTGTTGGCCGCGTGCCAAGCGTCAGTTTGCCTGAGTCAGGTGGGTGGTTTGTTGAGGGTGAGGGGCCCTGACGTTAACATTGTCTGTAAGATGGCTTCTCGTGGAGAGAAGGCCGAGAGTTGGCCGCAAGCAGATTGCGAGGGAAGAAGACATCTTGAAGATGCTAACTTAAAGGTTCTTTTCCTTTCTTGCATCTTAGTCCTTTGTACATTTGTTGCTTTTGGCATTATTATCATTATGGTAAATAACATTATGACTCAATGTGCTGACTAAAACTGATATCTACAATACAATATCGACAAGGGCTCTTGCCAGCTTCTAACGCCATCCCAATTCTCATTGATGGAAAAAATATTCTGTCAAGGTATCATTTGCAATTTTCTCTCTTTTTATTCAACTTTGTCCATCATTGTTGATAAAATGGTCTTGAAATTTTTATATGTTGCAATATTCTGTCAATTGACAGAATGACAATGCTTGCTGGGGCCCTGATGTAGTGATACTTTTTCTTCATCAGCCTTTAGCTCCTTTTTCTGTGGGTGGTTTTCAATTTATCAAGTCACAGGCTGAGTTTTGTACCATTAGCATGGCTCCCTGTGTTTGCTCTCTGCATGGTTGGATGATGACGTTTATTTGTGTTGCAATATGGAATAGGCCTGAGTGTGAGACTTGTGTTTAGATTGGATCTCTGATATGTTGCAGCTTTGAAATAGGTCTGAAAAATGTAGAAAACTCTGTCCTCATACAAGATATGATTTTCATCTGTTGCTTCGAATTCTGTATGCTTCTTTATTTTGTGATCAGCAAGATACTCTGCCAGTTTTCCTATTTGACAGTGTTACAGATAGAGGTGATTTTGATGAAGACGTTCGCACACTGTCAGCCTTCTAGGACATACCTAAAATAGGAAATGGCGGTGGTAGCAGGATGTTTATCTCTTCAATCAGTTCATGCACAATTAGCCTTACAGTATTTATAAACAGTTTGCCACTGGATGTATCAAATGTCTTAGGATACTTGAAACTTGCCCTTATTTCTCGGAGATGTTCTGTATTCAGAAGACGGCTTATGTGGGTCGTGATTTGCATATTTTGTTGGCGCAAATTGGCTGTGAAACCACTTAAGATTCAGGAGGACTGTAAAACGCCTTCCCCTGAGTGTTTGAGATATTACTCCTGACAGGTAGAAATCCCCTATAGGTCTAGTTATGAGGGCTTTCTTATGCAGCAAGGGTAGGATTGGAATCTTGTTCCTGACAAAAATATGTAGGTAGCAAGAGTAACATGAAAAGATGTTATTGTTAGAATAAATTGTGTTTGCTAAACATTGTAGATCAAACCAGCAATGTTTGTTCACAGCATGTAATAGGAGAAGGAGGATGAGATGGCAACAATTTGGAAAAAATACAGATATCTGTGGTTGCAACTTGAACCCTCATCAATACATATTTTAGATTTAGGATAACTTTTAAAAAGATAAAGTCACAACAGAGCTTATATAATTCCTCACAACATTGTTTTTACCACGAGAAAGCAATTCATACTGTTGGAGTGATCCTTTGCTAAATGTTGGCTAATGTAGAGGACAGAATATTAATGATATTCTTGGCTTGAGGCCTATTTTAGAATTTAGTTGTCATCCCAGAAATGTTTGTTTTAAAATGTATTCCCCCTAGGACTGGTCAAATGACTGTCCAGTGAGATGGTATTGATTATGATTGATTGACATATTGATCTGACCATGTTTTTTCATGTATTTCTGCAGGCTCACGTGGTGGCAGCCTTCGAGCAGAGCCTGTCAAATATGACGGAGCGACTGAAGGGACTCACTGTAACAGCTGAACAAAAGGTACGGAAATGGAGATACCAGAAAGATATCATTCAGTCTGCTGATAAGCATTAAGTAGATAGAAGTATCATTTATCATACATTGTTCGATGTATCATCAACTTGGTTCAGCAACCATTGAAAACTTGGCCACTTTTCTAAAAAAAAAAAGGGTGGTATGAAGTTTACGTTTTATGTTTTTTACTTTGGACTAGAAATTGAATTTCTATAGCCTGAAGGGTCAAAAGATTACTGTGTTAGAACTTCCTAATAGAGAACCTCTCTCCTAACATGGAGGACTCTAAATTCAGATCCTGTCATCAAAGTTTGGGTGCCCTACTTATGATGAATGCGCCTGCAAAATGTGGCGACATTTTTGGCAAACACTGGCTCTTTCCCATTTGTAATTTCCCAAATGTTCTCTCCAACTAAGATCTCAACTCGCATAAATCACGATACATGCTGGATACAATGAAATCATTATTATGCTTATACATTAAGGTTTTGAAACAAGATATTATTCTTACTCTGTAATGTATTTGTACAAATTTATCAGGTCTGAAATATTTAGGTCTTTCTTATCAGAAGTTTTCCTTAAAAGCTACAAAACTTCCACATGAACGCTTGCTCAAAGTTGAACTGAAAATTCAGTAAATGATCTCTGTTAGATGAAAAAAGAAGGTGATTGACCTTGATGATTGACAGCTCCCTCTGACAGCAATTGGGATATCCTGTATCAGGTCGTCATGGGGATAAGGCACCATGTTTGCCACAAAATAGGAATCGTGACCTATGCACTAGAATCTAACCCTTGGCTATTACGATAGCTGCCTGAAGTATTCTTGATAATATGACAAATTCTTTGCCTGATGTTTGAGATTGTTCCAGGTCATAGGTCAGCCTCTGGGGGAAAAGTTATTACAGCTTTTGAATTCCTTTTCTAATGTTACAGTGGGAGGATGAGACTCTTAAATGAATGTATTAAAGGAAAGTGAAGGAGCATTTCCATATCATTCTGTCGAGGTCTGGAAATAGTATGTAAAATAAAGGGTACAGTTGTTGTCAAAAGTAAATAATTCAAAAGTGTTCTTACACCCCTCCGTCAATTTTTAAATGGAGCAGGCCTTGTCAATATGTTGGCTGTAAATAGCTGTTTTTGCATCTCATTCTGACACAAACACTTAAAGTTTGATGGATTGATAGATGATTCGGAGCTGTGGAAAAATATCTCGCTATTTCTAGCACTTGTTCTCAGTGGCCCCAGAATATTACAGCGCGACCTTCGAAGTACAGAAAGCTGGAACAAATTTAGAATTATCTTTGGGTGGGTTCTGTGTCCTTGACTTTGGACCTGAGTTATCAGTATCACTGGTTGGTATGTAACCCTTGCTTATGAGAGATCAAGAGAAAAATTTGCCAAGATGTAACTTCAGGTCTGCCTAATGGACGTTGTCAGATTGAGTCTTTAAGGGTTTGGGCTTCATTTCAGATAGGGTTAGGCATAAAGCTGCTATGGAGAGTATTGAAATAAAGATGAAACAGTTGCTTTGACATCTCTTATAAATCATGCAGTGCTGCACAGGTTTTGTAGAGAGATTGGGTATCAACTCACTGGACTGAAGCACACTGGCATTGCTGGGGCCTATATTGGATTTGTGTTAAACTTGACATTACAATGGGAATATGGAGTGTGACTGAAAAGACAACAATGCATACAAAGCATTAATTTTTTTTTACCAATGAAATACATTCAGTGCTGTAGATCTTAAGGTCTCTGTGAAATAGAACTTCTCATAAGTTTCAAGATTAAAGTCATATGAAAGTATGTAGTGACCAGCCTACCACTTCCACGGATGTGCATGTTTTTAAAGAAGTCAAACCTTGCAGTTGTAACATAGGTAACGGTATAGAACTGTATTCTGTATACTGTATTCAATCACTGAATCTTAGTATGTTAGAATTTAGATTATTCACTTGTAGTTAGCCCACATTCATTCACTTCATGTGAGAACATTAGTCATGCCCATGGGGCAAATTTTAACTTGCAATTAGGCAATGAATTTGCAATAAAAACCATTCAAAAACCATTCATGTGATTCCTTCTTTCCTCCTCTTCAGGATGCAGAGTTGATGGAGCTAAGAAGAACCATTGAACAGCTGAAACAGCAGAGTCAGCAGCAGCAGCTGTCCAACACCTCGCCTGGTACGTACAGCAAGAAAAACAGCAAAATAATCTCTAAGTTAGGGGGGAAAGCCCTAAATTTAGAAGGCAATATTATCTCCATGTAGATCTTCTGTTGAAGAATCGTTATATAGGTATGACAGTGTCTGTAATGACACTATAATCCATAATGGCATTATGGACACTGTCTTGCATAGATAACGATTCTGCCACTGGAAGATCTACTTAGAGATTGTATGTGGAGATAGCCAGTATAACGGTGCTGAGCTAGCAGTATAGCGGTACAGCACTGTTTTCCACAGTCTGGAGAGAGCCCTGATAAAAATGTATGGTTCATGCAGCATCTGGAAGCTAAAAGTTGGAGTAACCATTCAAAAGAACAAGCTACATACTTGTAAAGTCATAAGAACACTTACAGCTCAGCAGTATTACAAGTTTTACTACTGATTGTCATCTTATCAAAGCCGTCCCTCCTTCCCTCAAACCCTTAAACCATTTCACTCTTACCGATTTAATGTTTTCTACCTACGTTTTCACATTATTTTTCACTTAAAATTTTACTTATTTCAATTGACATGCCATAGCATTTTAATATACCTTGTTTTTACAGTTACCACAATGTGTTGCTCACATTTTTTTAACCTCTTAATTTTAAGAAGTGGTTCCCATTTATTTCATTTTCATTTTCCGTTCGAAGGTCACCCGTGGCGAACATTTGGGGATGGGTTGCACGGGCCAAGTAAGTCATTCGAGGACAAATGACTTGGGCCACAGAGTATATCATGTGATATCTGACTGCTAGTGCCAAGATTCGCAGCTACTACTAGAACTTAGCCATTATTGTAGTGTGTTAGTTTTATTCGCTAGTAGTATTGGTATGCTTGTGCATGGTTTTGTGGCATAGTATTGTCAGTGTTTAGTAGTGCTTACAATGCTTAAAAATGAATCATAGGTCCCCAACAGTATAGACCTTCCTTTTGCTGATTGTAGTGCCTTCAGATTGCTTATTATTAGATTATAAGTGGCTTTTGTTGGATACAAAATGTAGTCAGTACAGCATAGTACAGATATCACATAATCTGCCATGCGGCCCAAGTCAATAGATAAGCACAGTTTTTCATACAATTGGCTGCTCTGGACTAAGAAGAGAGCATACCGATGGTACTAATGTATCAATTTTTTTGGTGCTTTTAATTTTGTCTAATAATAGTTGCGATCCCTCCTGCTACTTATGAAGTAACAGAATATTTAATCCTACAAGAAGTAAACAATCTTGAAAATTTTGTCAAAAATATCATGAATATATTTCAAATGAAATGGTACCTGGGAGTATGGTATGTACCAATACCATTTTCTTGTTAAAAAAACAGGATAATGTAGAGGTGTGTGTCTTTTGAGTGTCTTATACTTAGCACTCCATTTTCAGATCTTCGTATGACCCGACTACCCTCAACTGATAGTGTTTCTAGTATGAACAGCGTCACGAGTGTGTCGAGCGCTGGAAGTGGCGCCGAGTCCGAACCAGGTGGAAGAAAGAAGAAGAAGAAGAGCTGGGTAATTGTAAATACATGTTTGGTGTGGTGCTTTTTTTGTAGCATATAGGCTTTACACCCCTGCTGCAAAGTGTTCTGGTCCTGAAGTACAAAGAAAAAGTTACATGGTTGACCATTACATTTTACAACAAGGGGTGTGCTATTTTTTGCTTAAAAATGCTTATTGTGCAAGTGCTGTTGCTAAGAAAATAATGAAAAAGTTATTGCTTACGACATATATTGCCTCAATGTGCAGATCTGTTTTGCATGTTCGTGACGTATATTTGGTCATCTGCATATTCGTGACATCTCTGTTGAACCTGTTTGTATTGTTCTGTGTGTATGTCTGCAGGAGGATCTAGGAAGACTCAGTGGGGTTGGTACACTGAAAAATAACCTTAGACAGAGTTTTCCCACAATACAGATTTTTTAAAAGCTTTTAACAATCCCTGTAGATAGATAGAACTTGCTGTAATGTGAGTTACTAGATTTGCAATCCAAGAAACGTAGAAATACCAGTTTCTCCCCAAGCACCGGAAATTGATGAATATTATAATTTCCTCTACCTGCTTGCAGTAAATGGTTGGTTTGATGCATTTAGGGGTAATGCCTGGTGTTGTCTATCTATCAATACCTCTCCTTAGGTTTGTATAACAGACAAGAAAGTGGTCCCAGATGAACAGTTTGTGTTATAATGTAGCACTGTCGTGATCAAGCCCCAAAAAAGTGCCAGTCTGTCATGTCATGCCTCCCCCTGTAACTCTAATCTCTAATTCCCCAGTTACGAAGCTCCTTCAAAGCCTTCTCGCGGAAGAAGAATCGCATGCAGTCCCAGTCTGACGTGGAGGATTCGCTGACGACTCCGGAATCGATTCCCGGATCTCCGCGCGCCTCGCTCTCATCCCTCAACTCGTCGATGGGAATGAATCCCATGAAGGGATCGTCCTCCACTTCAGCGTGAGTACTAGTATATCAATCTCTTCTTGCAATGAACATTTGTCTTGCAAATGACACAGATTTGTCATCGGGAGGACTTCTAGGACCTGCGTTGAACGGCTTTCTGTATCAAGAAAAGCCTTGCTAATGGATGTAATGTATGGCAAAAACCATGTTTGGAACAGGAACAAGCTTTGTATCATGTATGATGTATCCCTATTTGCAATATGGATTAGAACCAGTTAGAATTGACGTATTGAAGGCGACAGGTAGCCTGGATTCCAGACTCCCAGCCCAATCTCGATATCTATCGTGACTGTGTAGGCCGTGGAACCAAGCAGTTACCAAACATTGTACATGTATATTGGTTGTAAATTAACAACATTGTTACATCCATGTATTCCTTAGTGTTCAGTATTTGGCCCTGGTGATAGTTTCATGAACGCTTGCCTTCCCATCATGTTTTTGTTCACATATTTTTGTCTCATTGTGTTTTTCTGTTATCCACCCATCCTTGTCCAACAAACGTAATTATAATGAAGCATTGTCTTGTGCGTTGAGATGTCACCCTCATTTTTTCTGTATGTTCTGTTGCAAGATATTGTGCATGACGTGACATTTTCTGGTTAAATGGCACACATTTTTGACATTTCAGTTTTGCATTAGTTGTCTCCCACAATTACTAGATATTACATTTTTGCATCGGTCTTATGAATATCTTTTGTGCACAATGTGCAAGATATCGTGCATGACGTGACATTTTCTGGTTAAATGGCACACATTTTTGACATTTCAGTTTTGCATTAGTTGTCTCCCACAATTACTAGATATTACATTTTTGCATCGGTCTTATGAATATCTTTTATGCACAATGTGCAAGATATCGTGCATGACGTAACATTTTCTTCTTAATGGCACAATTTTTGACATTTTAGTTTTGCGTTGGTTGTCTCCCACCTGTACTAGATATTGCATTTTTGCATCGGTCTTATGAATATCTTTTGTGCACAATGTGCAAGATATCGTGCATGACGTGAGATGGCACAATTTTTGACATTTTAGTTTTGCGTTGGTTGTCTCCCACCTTTACTAGATATTGCATTTTTGCATCGGTCTGATGATTATCATTTTGTGCACAATGTCACCAGTTTGCCCGGCAGTCTAGGCAAGGCCGTCTCCTCCACCTCCATTCACATCAACCCCATGGTCAAAGTGTTTTCCTCGCCGGCGTAAGTCCCATGTCCAAGAAAGACAACCCTCTGGCCTCTCTGTAAAACAGTCCTGTCCAGCATGAGACCAAACTCCTTCTTGTTGTAGTAGAAACCTAGCAGTCTTAGAGATCAGCTGTGTTCAACTGTATCCATGTCACAAAGTGGCAAAACCCATCACTCCCTATCCCTATTCCTCTATCTCATCCCAGAGTGAATGAATGAATGAATGAATGGTTTATTTGTTGTACAACACAACTTCAGTAAAAACATTTGGCAGCCAATTGGCTGAATTGCACGTTTTTTTCCATCAAATCCTTAGTACATCGAGTTAAAGACTATCTGATGAATAACACTTATACACACTAAAACTAAGTATCCTTTAAAACTTTATATAAATACATGATGTATAGGCAAGAGACAGAAACATACATTTGTGATAAGAACATTCCAAGTCTACTATTGTTTAGCTATGTTTGTTTAACAGCCTTACTAAGAATGGAAGGGGGGAGTTTCTGTAACGGTTGGTTCTGCATCTTACAGAGTAATCAATCATCATCATATCTTCACCAAAAATCAATCCTTTTTGTCCTTGATACCCAGCTCAAAGGCTGGGTGCCCTTCCCTTGCCATTTAGCACTCCCATACTGATTTCTGTTTATGAATGTTTTTAATCGAACATGTATTTCCACCCTTTCCTGGCAAGTCAGCAGAAAGGGTGGAAATCATAAGAAAAGTACTTGATGATTTTGGAAGTACATGTACAACATGCGACTACCAAAGTACATATACAGGCAACTACAAAATTCTGATACTTTTCTGCACTCATACAAACAAATTTGTCACCCTTTCCAAGTCAAGCCCATTCCATCTAGCTTGCATATCCCTGCCCCCCCCCTCCTTCCCGTTGGTTGAAACACAGCTGAGTTGTGAGACTGATATTGACATCTTTAACCCTACAAATTGACCACAAAGTTTCTCTGCATGCCCCTTAGCTCCTCCCCATACTAGCCTAGCATTAGCAGGTAGAAATGACTCAAGAAAAACCTGCAAGTCGAAAGATGACTTAGGACTTTAGTTACCATAGGACAGTCCCAACAGCATGTTTAGACAATATCTAACCAGGACCATCATTAATAGCCGTTTTTGTACCTTCCATAGCAACAAGCATGTGGTAGCCATGTCTAGTAACAGATAACTGGAGATGTTTTGTTCCCATGAATGTTGTCATGATGTTGTTCTTTTCATGTTACATTTGTCTGTGTATCTTGTCATGTTTCAATGTGTATCTTGTTGGTTAACCAAGTCAGTTTTCACCATGAACACCAAGAAGGAAGTTAATGTTCCTTGTTATCCTTGTGTTATCATTGGGTTCTCATCCTGCAATTGTCTGACTTCTGTAAATGATTAAAGATCAGTTCCCCATATGTGACCCGACAATTTTATCTTTAAGGAGCTGCTTAAAAATCATTTTTATAAGTCTAAAGAAGCAGGATTATTGCAGCTCAGACAGTTGAAAATTTTTGTATGCCAAATCTACTTCTGACAAGGATTTTTTCATCCATTCTTGTTTCATATCAAAAACACATATTCACAATGTCATGATTTTTTCGTTGAGAAGGTACTAGTACTGTGAAAGATCATGACAATAAAACCTCCACTAACACTTCAAGATTTACAGTATAACGCTGTTTTTCAAAACAGTGCATTTAGGCATATCAAGTCGACGGGTGGTAGTCTTAAGCTGCAATGTACTGAAAATATTGCAATTTTAAACCAACGTCCGTCGACGTGATATCCCCAAATACCACGTTTTTAGAAGCAACGGATATAGGTTACCCAGCGGATAAAGGTGAACTAGCGTTACTGAGTTTTGAGTTGTGTCTAAAACAAATTCCATATTCCAGGATCTATGATGGTGACGAGGAGTCGGTAGACGTCCTGAAGAGCCAGCTTCGTGAGAAGGACATGAAGCTGACGGACATCCGCCTGGAGGCGCTCTCCTCCGCACACCAGCTGGACCAACTAAAGGAGACCATGAACAAAATGAAGGTTTGTTCTCCCCCGATCATAGACTCGTAATGGACCGACCCGCCTTCTATCGCATCAAGCTCCAGTTTCCCAGGAAGTGACCAGAATTCTGGGAATTCTCTCAGCCAGGAAATTATTTAAGATCAAAATCATCAAAGAACTAAATTAACATTTGGCCGACTTCATGTTCTGAATCAAACTAGTCAAACCTTCTAGAGTTAAAAAGTTGAGACAAATTATAGAATACAGAAAATTCTACATACTTATTTGCCATTAAAGAATTTACAGTAGGAAAAGATTTTAAATCATTAAAGAGCTTTGTTGTGAACCAGCAGCTAATTTTCAATGATTTTTAGTGAGTTGACTGGTAAAGTACTGAAATTCGATAAATTCTCACGCTTGTTAGGAAGCCTTTAAAACTTGTGTGTGTTGTGTGGTTACCATCTGTGTATACCCTCCATTCTGAAGCATGTTTAACGACGAATCGTTCCCCTGTATCTAAACTATGATACCCCAACTCTTGAAGTTAGTCCTTTCCCGTTTCCCCATTTCTGTCTGGTTCTGCTAGTGCTATGATTCAATTCCAAATTGCTGCTTGCTTTGACTTTTCTTGCAATTGCCCAGTCTCTTGTTTTAGAAAATAATCTCTGGGTGTCACAATATCTTCCAATTTATGCATTTCTGGGTCTAAATCTTTATCAAAATGTCAACATCAGCTAAGCTCTGTGAAAAAAGAATTGATAAATTCTTATAAATGAAAATTATGATCTCAAGCTCTCTTGTCAATGAAACAGCTTCAAAATCATTGTCTTTGCTTGGTAGATATAATGCATGCATACCATGTACAAAAGCTGAAAGCAAGAATGGTATGTTGATGATTGCAAAAAGATTCCTGGAAGTATTCTGGTTCTTCCTGGAACACTGTGACTGTTGCCAAGCAACCGGGAGTGTGGGACCGTCCATTATTTGTCCTTGATGGAGGAGGGCAAGGTTTCACTCTTGTGCTTGTTCTTTCCTTTGACAACACTTTGCTCCTCTCGTCGCAACCTCCCTCCACCACCAATGTTTATTTAAACTGTTGTCTATGTATAATTCATTGATTGATTCATTGATCCATTGCTTCATTTATCAAATGATGTTAATGACATATGTTGCATTAGCCAATAAGTATCTGTTGAATGCTTTCTGTGTATTAGCCTATAAGTGTCTGTTGAATGCTTTCTGTGTATTGTCCTTGCAAATTTCTTTTTCCTTCTAAGACAAGTCAACCCACAACTAGAGATAAGAATCAGATTTTACCTCTGGACATTTCAAGTGACATCCATCACTCCTCTAAAGTGTCACAGTGCCACTAGAACACTGGCAAGAATAGTGTTCCAGTTGTAGGGATTGATTTGTCTTAGAATATTGTTCACCTGGATTTCTAACCTTTTTGAACATCCTTGTTTCCTTCCACTTGTCTTGAATGTACATTTGTGCCTCCTATCTGCTGTGTTGTGAATTGCATGTACCTTTATGGTACATTGTATAATGCATTTGTGGTCAGTCACAAGTAGATGAAATGTCTTCATGTGATAGAAAGTCATTTAATCTAATCCATGTTTTAAATGCATTTAGCTTTAGGACAAGCTTTTGTTAGCGTTGTTGTTCTCATGAGGATTTAATTGACACTTTAGGGTGAAATGAATGCGCTACGTGCGGAGAACGACAGACTGCAGCAGCAGGTTTTGACCAGAAGTTCGTGTTCTGACATGTCAACTTCCTCGCAACACTTCAGTGGTGAGTTCTTGGGACTAGGATTGTTGTACCACCTCCTAGTCTTGTAATTAAGACATCATTCAAACTTAAATTGTAGCCAGAGCATAAACTCAACAAGGAATTGTCACAATGAAGCAGAATTATTAAATTGTGTTCACCCAAGCCATGGTACTATAATGCCATCTAGCAGTTAGTTTTAAAAGTGCAGCTGCATAATTTATTTGAACCTTTATTTATTCGTGTGTCATCACATTTACACATGGTGTGATAATCAGTACGATTATCTTATTCTTTCCAGATCCAACGCTGAATCTAGATCCTATCTCCAGTAGCTTGGGTGAGTGTTACCCACCATTTACCCTGGCTGTTTCTAATTTTGAATGTGCTGTCTTAGATAGATGTATTCATTGTGGATAGTTTGGATATGGTGCCCTCAATTCTCCTAAGTTCATTTCTAACAAGATAGTGTAAAGATTCCAATCTAAAATGGATATTGCAAAATGAAGCTGTAGCATTCAGTCCATGGTGGTACTACGTATACATACACATGTACATGTATTGTTTGGTAAGTTGAAAACTGAGGTTATATTTCTTGTAATATGCCAGATTAAAAAGATACTTCTTCTTTGTAAGTTGATTAATAATATTCTTTATCATCTGCAGATCTTTTGCTAGATGTTGGATCAGGAGAATCTGGTCGGAAAGTCATCGTCACAGTTGCTCTCCCCACCATCGGAGCACCTGAAAAATCAGAGGTGAGCTTAAGAAGACATACAAGTTACCTTGCAAAAAATAATTACCTTGCAAGAAATAATTACCTTGCAAGGGATAATTAAAAGATTGAGATAAGCATAATGTAAGAGATCACATACAAATTATTTTATAATCGTAAGACTAGCAGCCAAAAGGGCCAGCAAGAAACCTACATAAGAAACAAGACTACAGATGATTAGTTTGTTGCTGTGTATTTGCTTTATCTGTTTATGTTGTTGGTTTATGATTTTGTTTGGTGAAGTTGTTTACAGGGTGTGTTACAGCTTTAGTTTTCTAACACCTCGTCACTTTGTGTTTCATTCATTTCACGTTCTGCCATGTGTTGTTTGTGTTTTTGCTGTGTTATTGATGGTTTGATTCCTACAATGTTGCCCGTAGTATTACGGTATCCAGAGACACAGGCAAACACTCAGACATAATAAGGTATTCTTATGATTTCCATTTTAATTTCATGGCAAAGAATGGATCATATTATTTCATGTACTGCCCTAAAATCATATGTATTGATTCCCTAACAATTTGCTTTTGACTGATTTTCCTGCGACTAGTTTGATAGAAAAAATAATTTTTACATTTTTCAAAATAAAACAAAATTGACAACTCCCAAAAGCTTGCTGGACGTAGACATGAAATAATGTATTCCAACTCTCAGCCATATTTTCACACCACAAGACTAGCATGTAGGACATATAGAACTCATATAGTTTAATTTCACTTATGTTTTATAATTTTTCACGTTATTTCTAACATATTAATATCACACTTGTAGTGCACAAAGCACATGTTACTGTATGATTATATTCACAGCCTAACTGCAGTATTGTAATCACCATAGCAAATGATAGTATTGAGAATTAGCAATTTTGAACACAAAATTTTCCTGTTGGAGGCTTCTTTATAATCTATGCATTGGTACATAGCTATGTAAAGGAAATCTTCATGGGATGTCTATGTGCAAATGTTGCAGAGGACATAGACAAACCAATTTTCCAACATTAAAAAGGGATGGAAAATATTGCCTATAGTGATCAAAAGTGAAGTATTAAAAGGATGGCGTTGAGGGTTTGTCAACTCCAACGTGTCCTGTGCAAGTATTAGAACAGTAGCCAAGAAAAAAAGGTCTACACATGCACAAAAAGCGCAACACTGTCTACGATTATTGATTTTGTTAAAATCCGGAAGTGAGTAGTTTTGTTGGGGTTTATTATTGCTAATCTTATTGTTCTGATTCTGTAGGGAGGTAAGGCACAGCAGATTATCATCGGTGCCCTGAGTGTGAGCGGGAAAACCAAGTGGGACATGCTGGACAATGTAGTGCACAGACTCTTCAAGGTAAGGCAAAGATAGTGTCTATGTCTGTCAAATATTCCACTTGTTGTGTTGAGTAAAAGTATCTCTGACCATTTGGTCATTAGATTCAAGTAAGTGGGCTAAGGGGTCTTATACCTTTGTGTGATTTACAATATGTGGAGACAAATATCACAGTCTTTAGAATTTTTAGAAATAAAATAATATTATAACATTCTAATATGACCAGTGAGTACCAGCAAGTACAATTTAGGAACCAGAAGTAGATTAAATGTTTTCAAACTTATCTTATCCACCATTTTTTTGCAGGAATACCTGTTGAGAATAGACCCAGTGTCCAACCTTGGCCTGACCTCGGACAGCATCCGTAACTACACAATAGGGGAGATCATCAGATCAAAGGGTAAGACAAACCTGGCAGAGCAGTTACCACTAATACAAATCTGCATAGGCGATAATGTAAAAGTTAGCAAGTTCAGGGTGTCATAATCTCATCCGTGAGCATTCCAGGTCATAAGAACTCACCTCACACAGCAGCCCGCTATCTCAAGTGTCCAAAAGTCTAATCTTTAAACTTTCTGGCCAGCGCAACTATTCCAGCGGTCAAATCTTGCCGCCATCTTGCTTTTCATGACGTCATTTTTGGGACTCAGCACTTGAAATTAGGGGTCAGCACAGGCCGAAAAAATTAACCAAAACCTTGTTTTTTTGCCGAATCTGAACATCTGCAACCTACACTGTCTCACCAATATGAAATGTTACTTTCATTTTCCTGCTAAACGTCGAAAATAGGCTAAAATACTGTATGGACTCGTTTTGGGCCTTTTGCGCCTGCGTCAATTAGGGTCATTGCCCTACAGCACCATTGATAGAGGCTCCTCCTATCTGATTCATTACAAAGTGCAGTTACAAACTTAAAGCAGTGTGTCCCTTACCTTTATCAACTTCACCCCAGTTTTAGATTCTGAATATAATGATTTAAACCTTAAAATGTTCCTCATCTGGCCTTAGAATGTAGAAGACATTTTTATGGAATGCAGGAGATACTACTTATGTATTTTGTACCATGTATGTAAAAATTATGTATTTAGACTTATCAGACCCATTTGTTGTTTACAGAGAGTGAACTGCCGGAGCTCCTGCCATGTGGTTACCTGGTGGGAGACAACAACTCCATCGCCATCAATCTCAAAGGTAGGGCAGGATTCAAACATTTTGATTTTTTTCAGTGCTCATTGGTAAGTCTCTACTGTACACTACTCAACAGGTTGTATGAAATGGTGATGTAATGTTGCTACAAATATCCTTAAATATCACTTTCTAAGAGCTATTTTACAAACTGAAGATGCATATGTAGCTCTATAGTATTCAACAGATATACAGCCACTGTAGCCACTCTTCAGCATAGCACAACAGGCACACTCGGTCACTGTTTTTGAACCACAGTAATTCAAAGTACACAACAAAAAAAATGTACTTCAAAGCTACAGCATCATGAATGCATTTAGAAACATCTTAGATCATCAGAGCTCGAGGAATCTGCTGAGCAGGACAACAGTACATTTCCCAGTAAAAATGCTCACCCAGTATTACTCAGACTTTCTGTAATGTTTGAACTAATCCTATTCTGATTTCCATACTTTACAGACATCAAAGAAAACAGTAGTGACACGTTTGCATTCGAGTCGCTGATTCCAAAGGCTGTGCTACAGAGATACATCAACCTCCTGGCCGAGCAGAAGCGAGTCATCATGTGCGGCCCCAGCGGAACGGGCAAAACCTTCCTGGCACAGAAACTCGCAGAGTTCATGGTTCAAAGGTCAGGGGAGGAGGTCACGGACAGCACAGTGGTGGTGTTCAATGTGGACCACAAGTCTTGCAAGGTTGGTGGGAAACATTTTTTCTTGAGAACTTAAAAGTATGAATGGTTGTTTCTTAAGTAAGCTTGGAAAATATTTGTTATAAAGCCAACACCAATGTAAATGTCAGACAAGGAACTGAAGTGTTCTTGTTTGTTTGTTTTTTGATGACGACTGCAGGACTCTGACGAGAGAGGACGGGTAAATTTTGTGTACTTTTATGGTGACTAGCAAGTACAAAACTAAAGCTCTCCATAATTGTAGATCATAGTAACACCAGGATCTGAATTCTAAAAGTTATCGCTTTATTCTAAAAGTTACACGCGTTGCTGTCGTGCCAGTAGAGGTTCTT
The DNA here is from genome assembly GCF_000003815.2 of Branchiostoma floridae. Lineage (NCBI taxonomy): Eukaryota > Metazoa > Chordata > Leptocardii > Amphioxiformes > Branchiostomatidae > Branchiostoma > Branchiostoma floridae. Next base: position 10,238,061 of record NC_049997.1, read on the forward strand.
TAGACCTCACTGCAAGGTGTTTTCAAATCCTGACACTTCAAAAAGGGTGTAACTACCACTGCTTGAAAACCCTTACCCTACATTCTATCTGCATCTGTTTTACATGTGGTTAATGCATCTTTAAAACATTATTGGCTATTTCACATAACAAGCCTGGTGTGGTAATGAATGAACGAATTATAAAACAAAGATAAGCCCGTTGTCTTTGGAATGCTTCCTCCATGACAATAATTCCAATACCTCAAATCAAACCTTAATCAAGGCATGCACTAAATGTCCCCAGAAATCTCCTTTTGAGATGAAGAAATGGTAGCACTTGGTGTTAACTTTCTTCTTTTTGTCTCTCTTCTCTTCCCTCGTTCCCCCCTCAGCAGGAGTGTGCACATAGCCATAGAGTAGCCACCTCTCAGGTGGGTGTAGTGGAAGGAAGCTCACATGACACCCCTAATTTCACAATGGCTTGGCCCATAATCAGAATAATCAACAGGGCTCTCCCCTAAAATGTAAAATTTGAGCAAAATGATGATGATGAAAGCCTGGAGAAGGTGAAACTTGTTCAAATCGATCAGAGGGTGAAACTTGGTCAAAATGATCAGATTTTGATGGATTATTTAAGCAAAATTGCCAGTTACCTTAACTGAAAACTGACAAAGTGTTGCAGAGATTATAACAAGGTATTATAGCATTATTATTCTATTGCTTAGTTAGGGAGAGCCCTGATCGATATACTACTTAAGAGGAAATTCATAAGAGACATTCTGCTTTTGCATTTGATATTGGCTTATACTTTTAAGTTATAGGCAAGTAGGTAGAACATTGCTGTTAAGAATCAGCAGAGTTTGGGTTGGACCCTTTTTTCAAGACTTAAAATGCTAATTGCATTTTAATATCTTAGTAGCATTTTGTTATGTTACCACCCCAAACCAAACCCTGAATCTTTAAATCTAATCTGATCCATCCCTTAAACTCTGCCATGACTAAGAGACATGCCTAATATTAATCAAATAATGTCACACTTCAAAAACGAGTTAACATTAATTGCAGTACATCAGCATATTAAACTACTACTTCTAGTCAACCATGTGAGCTTTCTAACCACAAGCCCATAGTTAGCCTCATAACAATAGTCTTATTTGATATCCTCTTGTGTAACCTCAGAATGAAATTTGCACAGAATTTGACTAAAGAATGATTTTTTCCTGTTCATGATATTTTCTGGATGTTTTTCCACAATGTTGTACTTTGCTGACCCCTGTAGGAGTTGAGACAGTACCTGTGTAATATGGCAGACCAGTGTGAGAGCGGGAAAATGCAGGCACCTTTGGCCATTGTGTTGGACAACCTTCACAACGTGGGCTCCTTGGGAGAGGTCTTCAATGGCTTCTTGGGATGCAGAAGTGTTAAGAGGTGAGTTTGAAGCATCTTCTTTTGTCAGGAATGCGAAATAAAAGCACACGTACTTCTGTGGTTTCTTAAGAAAAAGTCTTGAAACGTGAACAATGAAGGAATATGGCTTGAGTTATTACCTAAATCAACTTAACTTAAAATCTTCTTTGCAGCATTTTAGTTGCAGTTTTTTAGATTCAACTTGAAGTTGAACTACCATTTAGTTGATATGAATTATATCAACCAAATGGAAAAGAAGCTAGGTGAAAATCAAACTCCAACTATCTTGGGATTGCATATAACATTTCCTTCCTAAGGTACAACCTAGAATACTGTTTGATTTTATTAGCATTGAAGTGGTTTTACCAAAAAGCCATATGTTGAAAGTACATGTACTCATAACTGAATCTTCCCTCCCACAGTCCCTACATCATCGGCACCATGAACCAGGCCAACTGTTCCTCCACAAACCTACAGCTGCACCACAACTTCAGGTACTGGCACCCTGCTTTTACTTGTTAGTGCACAATGTCTGTAATGTTTTACATAGTGAAATAAAATATTACTGTTTGTAAGAAAAGATTATATATTTTGTTGCACAATGAGAAGTATTTGCCAATGTTTTCGACATCCTTCTGCTTCCTGATTAGCCTGATTAAATTGCGCTTACTGCCCTACATTGGGCCCCGTACTTTAGAGTTTTCATCACACAGACTGTGCTGCTTTCATCAAAAATAATACTTGGAGTCAATAAATCTTACCTAAAATAAATCTTACCTTACTTGTTGCATCTTTTCATCAATTTTTTGTATAATTAGTATAACTGTATATAGAAATGATAATGACAGAAGTAAAGATATTGTCTGTTCTTCGAAATGATTTCTCAAACATACGTTTAACATGATTTTACCCATCAATACCAACAAACAAGTGTTAAACTGCTTTTTTCTGCGACATGTTTCAGATGGATCCTGTGTGCGAACCACATGGAGCCCGTGAAGGGTTTCCTGGGCCGCTACTTGCGCCGAAAGCTTGTTGAGAGCGAGATAAAGGGCAGCGCGAGAAACCCGGAACTCACCAAAGTGGTGGAGTGGATGCCGAAGGCCTGGCAGCATCTCAACAAGTTCCTGGAGACACACAGTTCATCGGATGTCACTATTGGTAAGTGATGTCTTACAGTACCTAATGTATTCCTTGCAGTGTCCAACTGTATAGAAAAAATACCGATACAATAGCCAAAATGCAGATGCCAAATTTTCTCATCTTTCTCCCTGTTAAGTTTGGCATCAACTTTGTATTTTTGGCTGTGTTCTCCTGGCAAAATTGATTTGTATTCCTCCTGATTAAGATGTGATTTAGTGCCAAAATTACAAAGTCTAGAAGTTATGTAAAAATCAATTTAACGATTTATGATGATTTTTTAAATCTTATGTGTGTGTGGCCTTGCCAATGTGAACCCACTGGAAAGAGATGGTATGGTATGAAGACAAGCCAACTGGTATGAAGCAGCCCCAGCAGCAGTATAATCAAATACCGGACACTACTACATTCAATGATATGACATTGTTTTTCAAAGGGTTAAACTTGTACTGTTTTCTCCTCATCAGGTCCTCGCCTGTTCCTGTCCTGCCCCACGGACGTGTCGGGTTCCCAGGTGTGGTTCACTGACCTCTGGAACTACTCCATCGTGCCCTACCTGCTGGAGGCAGTCAGGGAGGGGCTACAGGTAAATAAGTTGGCTACAGCATTACCTTTGTAGCCAACTAGAGGAGCAAGAAAGCTTACAATTCAGCCATGTTTTGTTTGTTTTTGCATCAAGTTAACTTCAACTGTAGCCAACTAAGAAGGAGTAAGAAAGCTCACAGTTTAGCCTTGCTTTGTTTGTTTTTGCTTCAAGTTAACTTCAGCTGTAGCTCCATTGTAATTCCATACAGCTTGCTAGGTCTCTTTAGTTACCTGTAATAGTTAGCAGTATCAGTAGTTGGTACAACACACAAGCTTCACAGGCATGTGTTAGCAGTTTTGTAGATTCTTTTTACTGCTAGTAATGTAGAATAGAATCCAAAGGCTTTTGTTACCGTTATGGCTGATCGGGAATCCTTGATGTGTCTTATGCTTTAGTCTCAAGTCTCTCTCGATTGTGCCACAGTCACCCAATAATAATGATGATGAATATGCATGGAGTTGAAAGCAGGAGTATATTTACCACATGCAAGCAGTCGTACCACACATTAACAACACGTACCACATGCTAACAACAAGTGCCGCACACACACTAGCACATGTCCCAGACACTAACACACATCTTTCTGTTCAGACCTATGGCAGGAAAGCCAGCACTTGGGATGACCCCGCCCTGTGGGTGATCGAGAACTACCCCTGGACCACGCCCACCAGCGACCTCTCTTCCCTCATCAGACTGCGCGCCGAGGACGTCGGATTTGACGGCTACGCGCTCGGACCACAGGCGGGGACCAAGAAGGAGGTCACTGGGAGTCAGAGTGACGTGGAGGGAGATCCTCTGGTATGTGTTGGCTGTAGGAAAACTCATTTCTCCATACAATTTTAGTTAGAGACAGTGTCGCAAGGCTTACTAGGCTGTTTTGATGTTAAGAAATGTTTGCTTACTTCCTAAATAGTATTTGTTTCAAAAGGAGTAAAAATTGGGCACACATGGCTTTAAAAAAGCCGTGCTAGTAATTCTTAGTGATTTTGAGAATACATTCAGACTTGGAGGGGAGACCCTTTGGTAGGTGTTGACTGAGGAAAAATTCATTTTTGTGAAAAAACAATGTAAGTCAAGACAAGTGTCATGCAAGCCTCTGAAAAACAAGTATAGAAAGGGCCTTATTAGGCAGTTGATGTTAAGTAAATTTTGTCTACTTTTAGATTATACTTTTCAAGAGGAATAGAGATATTTCAGGCTTTCAGTTCTTTGCCCAAAATTCTCTGTATTTTAATCTTTCTCTTCCACAAGAAAGTACTTAATTGATGCACTGTTTCTCCCCCATTTACAGATGAACATGTTGATGAGGCTACAGGAGGCAGCGAACTACAGTCCGCAGAGCTGCGACAGCGACTCCAACTCTGTCAGTTCTGGAGTCAATGGTCACGACGACCTCCTGGACTCCTCCATCGAGTCTACCTTATAATTTGCCCCAGCCACATGTACATGTTTCCCTGTTACTATAAAGTGTTGCATAACGTCTCCTTTGAAAGAGAAAAATCAAGCCAACCCAATGCAAGCAATCTTTTCGGCAAATCATGGTGGTATGTAGTGTTGTATTTGTATTTCTACAATTAGAAAGATTTTGCCAAATGTTAGTTGCCAGAAAAGAAGAGGTGCTATGTTATAAGGGCAATGTTACAAAAATTATGCCCATAAGACTGTATTTTATGTTAATATGCAGTACAAGTGTTGATATTGACACTTTTGAGTGATGTTGTTGAATAGCCAAAATTTCCTTCTATTCCTTCTATTTCCTTCTAATTGCAACATTTAGTATAAGATTAACACCAGAAAGTAATAGCTACCTTTCAAATTATGCAAGTTTCTTTAATGGTTTGCAATGTTTAGTTCTTATAACAACTTTTGATCTTATAGAACAAAACATGCTCATGCTCTACCATGTAATGTGTAATTTCCTTTAAGTTTGTATATTCATAGATTTGACAATGAGAAAGTATTCAGAGTGCTTTGACAAAACCTCCATCTACAATCTTCTTTGCCCAAAATAATTGCACTTGTATTATTTATTATTGAAGTGATGTTTTTAAGATTTTGCTTTTAAATTCTTTGTGCCATTTGTGTTCGGATACTACATGTACATGTATATCACACTATCACAATATCAGTTTTCAATCCAATACCTATGTCCTGTTAAGAGAAGTACAGTATAGCCTCAGACATGTAAAAAGCAATTTTTGGTGCTACATGTATTATATTCTAAATGTAACCATGATAAGTTTGAATTCTGTATGCATGAGCTTTTTTTTTTGTGATTTTGATTTGATTTTAAGTCCATAGTTGTAGATGACAATATTAGGTGTGTCTTTCACACTTAGGAATAGATTTCAAGAAAATTTTAGAAGTTATGTTTTCGTACAATGATATAGCAATGCTCTTCTAAATATGAATATAACTTAAGTATGTACGTATATGCACATTTGTAATGTAATATCATAATGTACCATTAAGTCGTACATGTAATGTAAAGTTGCAGTGTTCAGTGTGCTTTTATACATGTAAAATTATGTATATAGGCTTTTGTAAATCACAGTGTATAGTTCTTATGCTTTGGTAAGTGTAATGCTAGTGTTTTAGTAACTTTTGATGCCATATATACCATTTTAAAATCATGTACCCAACCCTGTATAATGCCCACTCACTGCCTTGATAGTACCACTATCATAAGTGTACAGGCAGTCAAATTACAAAGTTAGAGGAAGTTTGATGGTTGAACTATAGATCGAATCGAAGACTGAACTTTTTTAAAACTTCGTATTGTAGATAAAGTGCCTTTAATTGGACAACTTTTTGTAAAGGATGAGACCTGTTGCAACGATTTTCACAAGGATAGCGTAAGATTACGACTTCTTGTACCCTGTTGATAGTTGACATATGTACATGTTACTCAGCTACAGTTCCTGTATTTCGACTGTGGAAGTTCCCAGGTATAAACAATCAGTATTTCCAGTACATGGCCTTGCATCTCATTATTCACTTGTGTTGCAATTTACCAGTACAATAATGTATTGTACTTCATTTCAGTATTAGACATACCGTAGTCCATGGTCCAAGACCACTTCTTGTACCAACCAAGAGGGACCAATGCTACCATGGGTTTTTCTAATCAGCAGTAACCAGAGTTTTATTGCAATAGATCATCATCATATCGTTCCGTGCCAGTACTGCAGCCAGGCCACGGCCTTCTCGTTAGCTTCTAGTAGGTCCTGGTTGGAGATGTTGGGGCCTAATACACAGTCCTTTGTAATGTGTCCCATGGTTTGGGTTGGGTGGCCGCAACGACACTCAGCTGAGTTCACCCGTCCCCATTTCAGTAGATGTAGCAAGTCTACACAAGTAGCTTTCTTCTTGCAATGATGTGATCAAATGACATGGAAATGGACCTTGCTCTCCTAGCATCAACCAAAGACAAAAGGTGGTAAACTTTTACCCATAATCACTAAACACATATTTGGAAGAAATATAGTCAACTTTTTTGACAGGGCAGTCAGAAAATGCTTAGGCCCTGTTGTCTTGAATGTAACATTACCAGAATGTCATTGCAAGGGACTTCAGCTTTTAGCTTCTGGAATATTATTGACAATTAATCTGACAAGTCCCTTCTTTAATTGCCTACCTATCACACTTCATCTTCTACATAATGTTCTTAGAAGAATCAATCAATACGCTATATCATGGGGATGCCTTAGAAAATCAATCATGTAACTTTTACAATGAGGATAAACAGACAGGAGAAGAAGAAGAAGAATTTGAACTACTAGTATGTCAGAAACAAAATTTAGGGAGAAGACGAAGAATTTGAACTACGTCAGAAATTTAAAACTTAGGCGAAAGATCTGCCAGGTAGTATCAAAACACAGATTTGGAACAAGAACAAACTTGGATAGGAATTTTAGGGCAATGTTGATATCCTTGGTAAAAATGACAGAAATAAATGTATGATAATACGTTACCAAATCTTCTTTGGGGACCAGATTAGACTAGGTAGAATATCTTCCCCAGAGGATGTATAGCAATTTTTCGAGGCATCATTGTAATATCACATCTATATCACTTCCGAATAGAATAGCATCTTACCCACCTAATGATTACTTTTGTTATTGTTATTTTATTCAATGAAATTGCAATGATTAACCAAAGGGTCTGACCCTCTCTAGATCTCTTGTAAAGCTTGTGTAGACTATTATGCTCCCTCTTTTGTAATGGTACAATCCACTGACCCTTGTCCAATATGACCTATATATTCTGCACGTTGATTGGCTCAGCTGATGATGATAATGATAATCCGAGGTTCTGATTGGTCAGTACTGACTGTAGGCGTGGCTTATCGAACGGTCCTGTAGATTCCGCGCCAAAATAGTCCGCGAAAAACTCATTCATTTCCCGGCAGCTAAAGTAGTTGGGCGTGTGCCCCGAATTCATACGGAAAATATCGCCTATTTCGCGGTAAATACCACAGAGAAAATATCGTAGGTTTGTTGTAAAACCTAGCTGGTGCTCTTATGATGAAATTCTGACCAAAGGTTTGGAGTGATTTGTGTGGAAAATTATTTTTGGGGGCAAGATTTTATGCAACGTCTTGGCTGACCCTAGGAAGATCAGACTCTCCTCTTCAAGACTACAACCCGTCAATATCAGGTGCATATACGACTTTGGTGATGCAGCAAGAAATAATTTGGTAAGTTTGGACTGCATGTTCACCTTTACTGAAATATTTCAGTTTTGATTCGTTTGATTTTTGTTTTCCTTATAATTTCTTGGCATTCTTTGCATAATTCTGTGCATAATTTCCTACCTATCTCAAGCTGATAATTTTATGCAAACGAAACACAGTCGTATAAGTATGCATTTGTCACAATAAACAACTTAGAATCAAGGAATTATTTGTGTTGATCTGGGATCTCTCGATTATGTAATTTTCTGTGCAGTAACTAAAATATAGATAAACGTAAAAGGGGCCCCAGCTGAGTGTTTGGCACCAAGCCATAATCTTTACAGTTCGTTTTTAGCCGTTATAAGCCTCATGTTGTATATTTTCAATTTTTAAGAATTCTGAGGTAGTACAGAAACTAGTTTAGATTATCTAACCCCGACCAAACACCAGTAGCGAAGGCTAAATTTTAGCTACACTTCATTTTTTTGGCGGCGTGGTTGTCGGCCATGATGAGGGGGATCCCCCCAGAGTGGAAACCGATCGCACGATTGTGCGCCAAAATTTACTCTCCGATTTTCTGCCAACGATCCCGCTATTTTTCTTATCCTGGCATATTTCCGACACATAGATACTTATTTCTTTCGATCTCCGTGTTGTATTAGACCACGAGAATCCTGCGAGATGTTAAAAACAAGCGATTTTGTCCTGGTACAACCGTTTGTAGTTTGGCTCCATCTATGCAAATCACGCGGGGTCAACCGCTGATATTTCCGCGCCAAAATCGTCTCGTCATAATATGCCGAAAATCGTCTGATTTGATCGTCTAAAAATCGTCTTAGCTACATATGCATGCTAAGTGTATATGTATACATACGAAGATGTCTATACATTCAGTATTTTGGGGTAAATTGTACGAAAAACGTGAAATTAGTGCGTTTCTGTTCGTAGCGTCGGTTCGTTTGCATCGTTTACTTTTGGACGAGTGCAAATAAACAACCCGGGGCTCCCGACTCAAACAACAAATATTTGCATCCCTTGCTGAGCGATATTTTATGAAGAAAGAGGATACCAAGAACACTTTATAACTCTCTAGCCTTAATCCTAGTCGGGAAATGCAATGTTTATGAAGTTTATTTGCGGGCACTCCCAAACTAAAGTGTTGCGTTCCCCTGACCTTATCAAAGTATGGCGCCAAAGATGAACGGTCGATTTTTGCCGCCAGTTTAGAATGGTTGGCTTGTCGTGAAGAAATTAGCATATTTTCCTCAAAATATGCAGCTTTCTTCAAAATCTGCAATAATCAACCCAGCCACCAGCGTTTGAGAGGAATTCGATTAGGTTTAATCAGAATTTGGAAAACAAAAATTACCATGTCTTATGAAGTTATGGTGGACTTTGGATTGAGCTCAGGGGTAAAAGTTGTAAAAGACTGCTTTGATAGAGTGTAGCTAATCAGACAATTTTCTCCTGGATTGTTGTCTAGTCAGCTGTCATTATTGCAAGTATGGTTTTAATAGCCTTTCATTAGTTTCAAGACTTGGGCTATCAATTGTACAAGGGAACAATAGGTATTGTCCCATCTCAATACACCAACCGTAGGGGAGGGAAAAAGTGTGAATTTGTATTGTTAGAGGGGTGAAAATTGTTTTTTATTCTCCTATCATGCCTAATACAATATGATTTCCAGAATTTTCCAGGGTCTAAAATCTTTTCATTGCATGGGGTAAGAAGAGAATTGGTTATCGAAGCCAGAAAAAAGAGCAGGAAGCAACCAGATATTAAAGAGATTTGGCTACCTAAACAAAAATCTGTCAAATGCTCCCGCCACAGAATATGTAAAACAGTTTGAGAATCTTTTTTTTTTTCCTTTGAGTCTGACAAAAGTTTTCAAATTAGACAATTCACAAGAAGGAAAGTTTAAACTTTGTACCCAGGTGTGAACTGGTCTCCTGTTCACAGGCCATGATCAAAAGACAAGATTAAACCAACATTTTTTTAATCATCTTACTGGGGTAGCCTTTTGACACTATCTTTGTATTGATTATTGGATTAGAAAACAGGATGCAGGTAAATTTTCATTCAACCATTCAAGAGAATAGATTTTTTTAGACAACATCCTAAAACAAAGCAAAACATGGAACGTGGGGAGCTCATACCCCCGATTTGGCGACCTCACTTTCCTATAGATTTCATTGAATGTTTTAGACCAAACAGGCTGGAATTATTCATTGCAAGATTTGTTTATCCTATCACTGTTACGCTGTTAAATTAATGCATATTCCATCCCCTAGCGCACATACCACAACATGAAATGTACCCCTGTAACCTTACACGTCCAAGATAAAACAAAATCT